>NW_006282204.1:471718-475463 GCF_000327345.1 Myotis davidii
GGGACTACATCAAAATAAAAAGTTTCTGCACAGCAAAAGAAACCATCAACAAAATAACAGGAAAGTCCACTGCATGGGAGAACATATTTGCCAATGTTATATCTGATAAGGGTTTAATCTCCAACATTTATAGGGAACTCATACAACTTAACAAAAGGAAGATAAAAAATCCAATCAAAAAATGGGCAACAGACCTAAATAGAAACTTTTCTAAAGAAGACATAAGGAAGGCCAGAAGAGATATGAAAACATGCTCAAAATCACTAATCATCTGAGAGATGCAAATGAAAACAACGAGATACCATCTCACACCTGTCAGAAAGGCTATCATCAACAAATCAACCAACAAGTGCTGGCAAGGATGCAGAGAAAAGGGAACCCTCGTGTACTGCTGTTGGGAATGCAGACTGGTGCAGCCACTATGGAAGACAGTATGACATTTCCTCAAAAAGTTAAAGTAGGAACTTCCATTTAACCCAATAATCCTACTTCTAGGAATATATCCCAAGAAACCAGAAACACTAATCAGAAAGGATATATGCACCCCTATGTTCATAGCACAATTTACAATAGCTAAGATTTGGAAACAGCCTAAGTGCCCAGTCAGAGAAAGATAAATATCACATAATCTCACTCATATATGGGATATAATGGTTGACATAATTTGACGAACAACAATAGATCCAGAGACAAATGGCATGGTTGTGGGGGTTAGAGAGCAATCAAAGGACTTGTACGCATGCATATTAGCATAACCAATCGACACAGACAGTAGCAGGTGAGGGCATATTCTGGGGGGTGGGAATGGTCAGGGAGAGGTCAATGGGGGAAAAAAGGAGACTTATGCAATACTTTAAACAATGAAGAATATAAATTTTAAAAAAAGAAATAAAAGGCATCCAAATTGGAAAGTAGGAGGTAAAACTGTCATTATTTGTAGATGACATGATATTGTACATAGAAAACCCTGAAGACTCCACCAGGGAACTACTAGAGTTAAAAAATAAACTTGGCAATGTAGCAGGATACAAAATGAACACCCCAAAATCAATGGCTTTTTTATACACCCATAATGAACTCTCAAAAGAGAAACTAAAAAAACCAACAATCCAATTTACAATTCCAACAACAACAAAAAATAAGACACTTAGGAATAAACTTAACCATGGAGTAAAAGACCTGTACTTTGAAAAAGGATATAGAGGAAGATGCAAAAAATATGGAAACATATACCATGTTCATGGATTGGAAGAATTAACATCATTAAAATGTCCGTACTAGCCAAAGCAATCTATAGATTCAATGCAATTCCTATTAAAATACCAATAGCATACTTCACAGAACTAGAACAAATACTCCAAAAATTTATATAGAGCCATAAAAAACTCTCAATAACTGCAGCAATCTTGACAAAGAAGAACAAAGTTGGAGAGATCAGAATATTGGATATCAAACTATATTACAAAGCCATTATAACCCAAACAGCCTGGTACTGACTTTCCTATTGCAGCTCTTCGCCCTGGTGCTGAGATCTCAGGAGCCGCCAGTGGTGTCCAGCTGAGAGCTGCCCAGGAAGGAGAAGCCCAGCCCTCTCCCCCGCTCACCCTAAGTAACAGTTTTCCCCTCCCCCGGGTCCCCTCAGTCCTCTGAGCCTCCTCAGCACTCACTGTGTCTTAGTCTCACAGACGTCCTGCAAGGGCGCCCGGGGTGGGAGCGCCACGTGGAGAGGACTTTTTCTCCCCCGAGAAGTCATTGCTGAAAGTCACTAACAGATTCTGATGCTGGAGCCAAGGCACCATCTCGCCCCCTTCCCCAGCAGAGCCCTCGTGAGATCAGGTGCTCTGGGCCTGCTGTCACCCCACTTCCCAGACAGGACACTGAGGTGCATCGAACCCACACACAGGGGCTCTGCTTCCAGGTCAGGCATCCACAACCCATTCCCGTGCGGGGGAGGATGTGTGTCGGGAGGGGCAGTTTTGGGAAATTCTGTACTTTGGCTCAGTTTTGTTGTGAACTTAACACTGTTCCAAAAAGTAAAGTCTGTTAATTGAAAAAATCAGTCCCACCCATTGGGCTAAGCTGTGGGTTCTGGGGACAGTATCCATTTCGGTTGAGAGAGGATTGAGCTACTGGAAGAGAAAGTTCATGTGCACACACACATCTCTGTTTCTTTTGGGGGGTGTGGGGGGTGGGTAGCAGATCTAGGCTATATTTTGAAGGAAGTGACTAAACGGCTTCACCCTTTAGCCCAAACTCCCATTCTCAGTAGACCTTCCCACTGCTGTCTCCTCCTGCCCGTTCTTGTACTTGCAGGAATGAGGGACTGAGGTGGGAGACTTGCATGCAGAGGGGGTAGTAACTGGCGGAAACGTTTGTTTATAACCAAGCTGGGGTGTGTGCTGGTGCGTGTGTGAGTGTGTGGGCCCCGCGCACGGCCCTTGGCCACATCCCGCCACACTGTCCGGCTGTGCCGTCTGCCTGTGCTCCCTGCACCGGGCGAAGCCTGTACGTGGCAGGCACACACACTGCATGTCAGAGCAGAGCACGGGCATAGTGGGACTCCATCGGAAGGAAGGAGAGCGCACGGCCACTGCCGCCCCAGCACCGAGCAGAAAGCTGTGCCTGGGCCTCTCGGCCTCCTGCCCCCGTCTCCCTGTCCTGACGCCTCCCCAGTGGGGCTGATGCTCCTGCTGTTATTGTGGGGCTGTTCTCAAGGCTGCTGTTTTTACCTCTTCTCTCCCTGCACCGCCAAGTTTCAATGGTTCGAGGCAGGGAGGGAAGGCCTTGGCAGAGGAGGCTTAGCTCCCCTCAGTGGGAACGCGAACTTCCTTTTACCTGCAGCCTTTGCCCATTCTGCTGGGAGGGGCCGGGGGTCCAGCAGAACAGGGGACTGCAGGGTGTCATGAAGCTGGGTGTCATTTGTCACACAGACTCCCCGTACCTTTTAAAGAGGTCCACCTCCGCCTGGTCCCTCTTGCTCATGAGCAGGTTTCGACTGTTTTCAAAGACATCTTCGATCTGGTCTGGCCAGAGGAAGAGGGTGCTGTTCAGCTTGATGTCCTCGTCTGCAAAACACATGCCCCTGCTCAGGGCTGCGTGTTGCTTCAGCGAGAGGACAGGAGGGCGGCGGGCGTGGCCGGCAGGGCGGGGCCCGCGGTGGGGTGACAGCCCCATCACTCAGGCTCACCACGGCCCGGCCGCCGGAAGGCAGGCCGCGTGACCCCTCGGTTTCACAGGTGGGCAGCAGTAAGGAAGGGGCCGAGGTCACACCACGAGAACGTGGGCGCAGGCTGGAAGCCCAGGTCTCAAAGCCTCGCCAGCCACGCCCCCACGTCTGGCCTGACCGCCTCCCAGGCGGGGAGTGGACTCAAAGCCTGGGGTGATGTTCGGGTTCTAATCTCTAAACAATTTCCCTCACTGAGTTACGTGTCAGTAATGATATCCATGCCAGATGTCCCACCTGACACGTGGCTCCCCCTGCACCGTGGCTGAGGAGGCAGAGCGCAGTGAGAGTTCCCAGGGCCTGCTCACCCCGAGGCACAGCCCAGGACTGTGTCACCCCCAGGTTCCTCGCTCCTCCCTCAGCCCCACCCTGTGAACACCGGGCATCCACAGGTGTTTCCAGGCGAAAGCAGCTCTGAGGCGTGGCTGACGAAGGCCAGCACATCAGCTTCTCCTGCAGAACCTGGTCTTTACAAACTCTAACTTGGCCCGGCCACACTGTGAGGGCCCGGCCACACTGTGA
>NW_006282204.1:475710-495106 GCF_000327345.1 Myotis davidii
CTGTGAGCGGCCCGGCCACGCTGTGAGCGGCCCGGCCACACTGTGAGGGGCCACACTGTGAGGGGCCCAGCTACGCTGTGAGGGGCCAGGCCACTCCCAGATATTTCTCCTTTTTGTCTGACAGTCAGACGCCCTTTGTGTGGTTCAAGCTCCTGTGTGGTGAGTGCCTCTGACATACAGGGACACCGAGGCCGATCCCATCTCCATGTTCAGTGCTGGGATTGCAAACTCGTCCCCACTCCTTCCCTGAAAACGCACACGCATGCTTGCACATGGGCGCAGGGCCTCGGCTTACGGGGCAAGTCTGCGAAGTCCATCAGGAACTCCAGCCGCTCGGCCGCATCCCTCAGCTGCCTCCTGAGCTTGAACACAGTGACGTCGCTGGATTTCTTGAGGAACGCGATGAGGGACACCAGCTCCTCGGTGTTGGCAGGGATCTCGCTAACTTTCTCTGCGATGCTGCTGTACTGGTGGCAAATGCTGTGGAACAGAGGGCAGCCATCGGCACCACCGCCCTCCGCCAGCCCTCCTCCAAGACTCGCGGTGGGGCAGACGGGATTCCTAGCTGGAGACCAGGATGATGATGTCCAGCTGTTCTCTGCTGCAGCCTGATGCATGACACCCACATGCACACCACACTTCAGGAACACTTCCCGAGGGTGGCAGTGCTAGCTGGCACGTGCCAAGCCTGTTACGAGGTGCCACGCCCCCACTGCAATCATATATCAGCTCGTCTAAGCCTCACAGCAATCCTAAGAGGTAGGAACTGTTATTACCAGCAGTTTGGAAGGAAGCGAGGCTGACTAACTTGACCCAAAGCCACACGGGGTGCAGGTGTCAAATCCAGGATCTGAACCTGGTTCAACTGACTGCAGAGCTGCACTCTTCACAAACATACTGAGTAGAATTCAGATTCAGACCAAAACAATAGCAAGAATACAGCCAGCACCAGCAACTCCTCAGGTTTTATGGGGAGGAGAGTCCTACAGTATGGCCACTGCTCCCACAGCACACCAGCAGGCTCCTCCTCAGGTGCTGCCTGCAGGCCATCCCGGGACATTTACGTCCAGCTCCTGGCACTGCTGGGCCTAACTGCCCACTCCTCCTCAGCCGCACTGTGAGCGGGCGTGTTACTATGTGGATAATTGGAATATGCTCAATTTACAAAAGCCAGTGCATCTCAGTCTTCAGCATTTTAAGTATAATCAGGAACAAATGCTCTCCACGGCCCCCCTGCCTAGCACAGAGTGGCCCTCAAGAATGTGGGTAAGACGGCCGTGGTTGTGCTTATTACCAATTGCTACATGCCGACGGCCACCAGCACGCAGAACCTCTCCTCTCAGTGTTCTCAGTCCTCAACATCCCTTCTTAACACAACGGCGCCCCTTCGTAACAGAGTGACTTGCACCAACTGAAGAGAAAATGCCACACCACCTTGCAGCTGGTGCTGAGTTTAGGAATGAATTGGACACAGTTCTATCGAGAGAAGTGTCTGCTGTGCGGCCTGTGTCCAGAGCATTCTCCCCTTCTCAGCCCAGAGGTGGGTTATATTCCCCAGCCTCCTTCAGAGCTTCAGATGGGCATTTTACTAGTCAGCTCAGTTACCATCACAAAGTGTCACTGGGAGGCTTACAGAACAGGACTTCATTGTCTCACAGGCCGGAGGCGGAAGTCTGGGTCAGTGTGCCAGCTGGTTCGGTTCCTGGCGAGGACTCTCTTTCTGGCTGGCAGAGAGACGCTCTGCCCATGTCCAGACAGGAAGAGTTTTGGTGTCTCGTCTCTTCTTATAAGGGACACAACCTCTGACCTCATTTAACCTCATCGCCCTCTACAGGCCGGTCTCCAAGCAGTCACACTGGGCATGCAGATGTGCTTGTGCGCCCCCAAAATTCACATGTTGAAGCCCAATCCCTAATGTGATGATATTTGGAGGTGGCGTTGGGTGGAGAGTATCAGGAGGGTTATGACCACACACAGGGATCGGTGCCTGATAAAGGCGTTCCCTCCCCGTTCTGCTTTGTGAGGACACAGCAAGAAGAAGGGTGTCTATGAACCAGGAGGTGGGCTCTCAACAGGCACCTCTAGCCTCCAGGACTGTGAGAAACACACTCCTCTTGCTTCGAAGCCCCCCAGTCTGGGGCAGCCTGTCCCAGCAGCTCAAATGTACTCAGACAGACTGCGACATCGAACTGAGGGAGAGCACAACTCAGATCGTGTGACTGAGGTCCAGTCCTTGGGAGTGGGAAGCAGTGCAACCGCCACTCACAGGCGCAGCACATAACAGTGTCCTTGCTCTCTCCATGCTCCATGCTCTCTCCTCCCCCCGACTGCCCAGGATCTCAACACTTAAAATGACCTTGAAAGCTACATGTTGAAGATGTAAAGTTACCATCTTGCTTGAGTTTTTGAATGCACATAGTATTTCTCCTCCGTGAGTCTGGAGCTACCCTGAGCAAGAAATAAACTTCTATTGTGTTTGATCATAACATCTTGGGTCTATACGTTATAGCATTTGGCCTAACTAACTAACTAACTAATGCAGATAGATGCTCTCAGCCCAACAGACTCCTCCCTGATAGAATCCATCCTTCTTCCCTTTTGTATGAGAATTCAGAGTAAATATCATCTGGCTGCTGGCTGTCAGCTCCCTGGAGGCTAAGAGGGTAGCAGACTCACTATTTCCGAGACCCTCTAAAGGCCCTGAATATGACCCGATTATATCAACACAACTCCGTAACGATATCCAGGATAAACTGAAGACAGGAAACCTTGCCTTCTACATGTACTGGTAATATGATTTAAAACCTAAAAGGCCGGGCCCCGGCCTGGTAGCTCAGTTGGTTAGGCCAACATCCTCATACACCAAGGTTGTGGGTTTGATTCCTGGTCAGGGAACATACAAGAAGAAAAAAACAAAACAAAACAAAAGCCCTGAAAGGCCAGGGTCCCATAGACAATGCTATCTCTGCCCATGCCGGGGACAGCATTAGGGAGACCAGCGACGCATTTCGATCTGTGCCCTCTTTCTACTGATGTCCTTATTTTGGACAGGACTTCACACCCCGAAGAAAACAAGCAGCTGGACCACAGGGATAACTTCTCATGTCTCTGCTCAGGGCCCTGCAATTGGTCGATACTTCAGGTCACCGCTCTAGCGACTTAGATGCAAATGGCTGTGCCCCATCTTTCTGCCCAGGGCGCCCCATCCCGGGCACACCTAGCACTGGGAACAGGACAGTGAGGTGGCCAGGACAGGGCCTGGGATCAGGAGACTCAAACTCACTTTCTTGGGCAAGTTAGGCTTCCTTTCTGAGCCTCATGTCCCCTCCGCTCAGTAAGGGAGCTTCTGTCTGCCTTCCCCACCCCGGGGGCTTGTTGGGAAGGTCAAATCAGTCAGAGTCTCCGGTGTGAAGGCAGAAAGAAACGTTGGAACTCCGCACCAGCCTGGGGCCCTGCATCCTGAAGAATCCGTGGCCTCATAACAGGACCCTTATTTTCATTTATATTAAAAAGATTTCAGGGAATTATACTTTTATTTTGAGGAGGGTGAATGCACTACTGCTTAGGAAACACTTGCTTGATACTGAAACTTTCCAAAGAAAGTGTCCCCGTAGCATGAAGGCTCAAGCCTTGTACGCTCCGTCCCAACCTTCATCCTACAGGCAGAGAACTGGTCCCGACAGGTGCCTCCAGGAGACGCACAGCCAGGAAATACAAGGTTCAAACCCTGCTCTGGCTCCGGCGCCGGACCCTCCATCTCACCAGCCCTGAGAGGCTGTGCGGTGGCGCTGGGGTGGCGCTTGCTGCCCTCTCAGAGGCCCCTCTCCATCTGCACATACAGGGAGTAGCACACCGCCTCTTGGGCTCTGTGGAGGCCTCACCGGAGGGCAGCGCTCAGATGCTCACAGCCCCTGAACGGGACGCTGGGCTGGGAAAATGGTAGCTACTATATCATTAATTTGTTAGTGAGTTTCTGACAGGTAACTTGTAACTCTTAAAGTACTATAAATGCTAAGCTTACACATGTTTACATTTATGTGGATCACATGTAACACTGTATAACAGGGACCATTATTCCTCAATCGTGCAGCCTGTGGTTTAGAGCTCCCTAAGGAACAGCTGGAGCAGGGATGAGCTGTTCTGTGACACTCATGGGACATGGGGGCAGAGGTGCTGCCCAGCCTCTCCGCACCAACCCTCTCTGCCAACCACGCCCAAGTCTTCTGGGGGAGCCCTCTCCCTCTCAGTCCACGTGGCCTAGTAGGGTGACATCCACCCCAGAGACAGGAACCCCCTGATGGCAGCCGTCTTCGCCGGTCTGCTGCTGCACAGGTGAGCTGCGGGCCAGCGTCACACTGGCCAGGGCTGCGGGGCGGCCGTTGGGAAAGCAGAAACCTTTTTCCCTCTGGACAGAACCTGAGAGGCTGTGAGCCAGAGCTGCTGGGGTGCACACACCAGGGAGCCTGTCTGGGGGTGCAGCCAACACGGGGAGCTGAGGGAGGGAGGGAGCCTGGGCCCTGACTGCCGGGCGGAGGGCCGAAGCCAGCAACCCCTGAACTTTCCAGCGTGCGAGCCCCAGGCTCCCTTTTTTACTTTTGCCAGCCTGTTTGGGCTTCTGTCCTTACAACCAACACCATTTCGACTGATGTATCAATACTCATCCGTAAAGTGAAGGCACCACATCAGGCTTCCGGAACGACGGACCCCAGCCCTATCCAGCAGAGGCCTGATGGAGCACATGCTAGGTGGTGGGCAGCAGCACCCAGCAGCCTGGCAAGCAAGCGAAGGCTGAAGGGTCTGAGAGGGGCATTACCCCCCTCACTCCCCCTCCTCCCCTTGCTCCAAGCCCCACGGTGTCTCACTGCTGCTCACCTTCCAGCCGAACTTGAATTCCCTGCCACCCTCATTTTGGGTTCAGCCTGGTCATTGTCGGGAGGTGCAAATGCTGTCTACATCCCCCGGTATGTGCCAACTCTCAGTGCTCTTTCTCCGCACACCTGGCAGTACCTGGCATTGGTGTCCCGGTTCACATCCACTTGGTACTGAATCAGGCGGTCTTTCAGGTTCTGGGCTCGCTCACAGAGGTCGTAATTGAGGGTCATGGTGTCAAGGCAGAACATGGCCAACGGCACGGAAATGTGCATGGATGCAATTTCGTTTTTCCGCTTTTTTATGCTATTGATCTTCTGTAAAAGGAGCACATTCACTGGTCAATTCATCAGTGGCCTCTGTGTGTTGCCCGCAGCCTCGGCCCTGGCCACCCCCTCAGATCGCAGCACAGCACACAACCTCCACCAGGGGGCCGCGGCCACCCACTGCGCGTGTGTAGCACACATCACCAAGACACGAAATGTTCAGTGGCATCTCCTACCGTCACAAAGTCATCAATTTCATGATTTTCTTTCAGGAATGCAGTGATGCTCTGCTCTGCCGTGTTGTCCAATAAGTCGTCATACCTTCTGTAGACATTTAAGTATCTTGCATGTCGAAGGGCATAGAATCAAACACACAAACACGGGCCACAAGTTAGCTTAGTCGGAGTGGCAAATGCGGAGACACACTGAAAATCAGCCCAAACCAAGACAGGAATAGAAGCTGACAGGGTACATGGAACGGGAAATGCAGAACTTCGGCTGAAAATTCCAGTTTTGTTACCTCCTGGCGACCTGAACTTAGACAAGATATTTCTCTTTTTCAAAGAGCCGTGTCTCTTAACTAACGTGGAAATAGTGACTCCTCAGAGCACAACTGCAACAAGGTCTATGAGGAGTCTCCACGGAGCCTGACACACAGCGGGTGTGCAGTAGCCATGACCCCATCCCTCCTTCCAGCTCTAAAGTTGTGGGTCTCAATTTTAAGATGAAAATTTGGAATGAATGAACTAAAGCCAATGGAATAAAATTAAGTTTCCCTCTATCCATTAGCTGATCTCGCGGAAGGGCTGGGCAGTTTCTCTCAGTGGGAGGATGTATTGGGATGGTCCCACTGAGTTCCTGTGAACATACAGATGCTACGAGGAGCAGAGTTAACTGGAGGCCAATGGAACTCTTCCATAGGATGACTGACTTCAGAGACTCAGAGACGGAGATGCAGGGGAACCCTGGGGCTGCAAGTCAGAGAGCAAACCGGGAGGGCCCCCCCGCCCCGCAAACAGGGCCAGCCGGGTTTCCCACTGAGGCTCCGAGCCACATGCACAGGTGGGAGCTGCCCATCCGAGTCCGTGGTTTTCAGACCAGGTTAGCAGTTCTCATCAGGGATGGGTTTTGCTCCCAGGGGACACTTGGCTATGCCTTGGGCCATTTATCGTCGCCGTAATTGTAGAGTCCTGCTGGCATGTTATGAAAGGGTAGAGGCCAGGGACGCTGCTACAAACTCTGCTATGCGCAGGCAGCCCCACAGTGCAGTGTCCGGTTCTAACATCAACAGAGCTGCGCCACGAGCCCAGGTGAGGGTGAGCACGTGTCCTGGCTTGTGTGGGACAGTCCCATGGTGACTGTGGCCAGACAGGGTCCCAGGGTCCTCTCCACTCGCAGGGTCTCCGTGTAGAAGCTAGCAGTTGCATCTGCCATCACCCAAACGCATGCCTGCTCACACGAGCAAATGCCACGTGCTCCCAGCGTCACCACTCAGGGCATGCAGAGCACTTGTCCTCGGTCCTTGTCCTCCCACCCCTAAGTCCAGCGAGCTCTGGAAGCAGAGAGCTGCTCTAAAATTCATCGAATAGCCAAAGCTGCCTGAGCGGATGTGGGCTGCTGGTGGGCATGTCCTCACTCTCACTGGGGAAATACCTGCCTGTCAATCAGACGAAGGGGTGCTGCCAGGCCTTAGGTCACAGCTTGGCCTCTCCTGGGATCCTGCAAAACACCTACTACACAAGGCCACTCTACCAAGTCCAGGAGATATAGCAGCTGCCACCTTCCTACAGCCCGGACATTTCTAACCTGTCTGGCCACACGGTTTCAGGTGCTGGAAGTGGACTGTACCGGAGTGTGAACTCTGGCTCCGGTTCGTTTTCTGGGCCACGCGTCCTCGTGTGAAACGGGGACGCATGTAATTCCCGGGTAAGCAGCTATTGGCTATGATTATGCACCGTTTCAGCTGTGTGGGAGCAGAGACCATTCCCTTGAAGGCAGTAAGAATGGTCAGCCAATGCCCAAAGGCTAAGTTACAGCTACACCAACTTACTTGTGGGGGCCGACTTGGTTTTTCTGAAAGACCTGGAAAGCCTGATCCACGTAGTCAGAAACCAGCTTTTCTTCAGGGTTAACGGTTCCAAGAACCAGGTTATATCCTTTTAGCTCTGGGAACAGGAAAGATTCCACCTAAAGAACAGAAGCCGTGAGATTTGAGGGGGGTGCGGCACCGCGGGGCAAGGTGTGCAGTGGGTTCATTCCCAGGACACCAGCTGCCGTCCTGCTCCTGCTGCTCCTGAGCGAGGCTGGCTCGCTCGCCTCTTGTGGGTCACTCAGCGCTCAAGTCCTTGCTCCTCTCAAGTCTCATGTCCTTGGAGAGTCCCGGGACCCAGTGGAGATTAGGTGTCCCTGCTGAAAGCTCAGGCTCTGAACTTTCTCATCACAACTGTCACTAAATGAGTGCATAATGAGCTGTCCTAGGTTTGTCAGAGGATCTAAATACCATGAGAGCCTGGATCATATCTGAGTTCTGTGCTCCTGTGAAGAGCTCGGCACACAGTAAGTGCTCAATAAATACCGTGGGAGTGAAGAGATGTCATAGGGTGCCCGCCACCCCATCAACGTCTCTCTAAGGAAAAGCTCCTAGATGTGCTGGTTTCTCTTCAGACCACATAGATCTTTTGCTTTTTAAAATTGTTTTATTGCTCTTTTATTTCTGACTGGTCTGTTTTTGTGTTTCCTATCCCTTTGTTGAAGTTCTTACTAAGTTCATCTACTCTTCCCCTAAGTTAATTGAGCATCTTTATAACCAGTGTTTTGAACTCTGCCTCTAATAGATTGCTTGTCTTGATTTTGTTTAGCTCTTTTTCTGGAGTTTTGTTCTGTTCTTTCATTTGGGACACATTTCTCTGTCTCCTCATTTTGGCTGCCTCCCTGTGTTTGTTTCTGTGTATTAGGTAGGGCTGCTATATCTCCTGGGCTTGGTAGAGTGGCCTTGTGTAGTAGGTGTTTTGCAGGATCCCAGGAGAGGCCAAGCTGTGACCTAAGGCCAGCTGCTGTTAGTGCTGGGCCTCGGATCACTTAGGTAGAGGTACGGGTCTCTCTGAGGCCAGATGCTGCTTATTTGAAAGATTTTAGAAAAGTCCAAAGAATGAGTCAAGATAGGCTATTTGTGTGGAAAAGCCACTGGAATTGGCTTGGGATGGGGCCCACAGGTTGGGTGGGGCGGGATCTCAGAGACTCACCAGGGCGGGGCTAACAGTGTCCGTCAGGTTGATGAAGACTCAGATATGGTGCCCAACTGCCCACTCCGTGGAGTCGGGTGGGATCTCAGAAAAGGAACAATGGCCTCTGTCAGCACTTGTCTGGGAGAAAGCTGCCGCTCCAGCTTTCACCCCAATGCCATACTATTCAGTTCCTCTTCTTATGTCCCTGGTGCATTTTGAGTTGCTGACCCAGCACTGGAGTTCAGAGGGAGTGAGTCTGAATAAGTCTGTGGGTGGGTCCTTTAAAAGGAACTGCCTGCGACTCTAGCAGCCCTCTGTCTCCCTCAGCTTCAATACCCACTGGTTTTTATAGCAAGAAGATATGGGGACTTCTCTTCCTGGCACTGGAACCCTAGGCTGAAGGACCTGGTGTGAGGTTGGGATCCCTTGCTCTTCAAAGGGGCCTCTGCAGCCAAGATATCCCTCCTGATTTTTATCCGCCCTACAGGGAGTGGGGACAGCACGTTCTGAGTCTTTGCTTTTCGTATCAGTGTCGATGTGGCTTCCTCTTTATATCCTTAGTTATAGGGTTTTTGTTTAGCTAGATTTCAGGCAGTTCTGAGTGATGGTTATTCTGTAGCTTAGTTGTAACTCTGATGTGATGTGGGAGGATTCAAGTATCTCATTTACCTACGCTACCATCTTGATCAGAACCCCCTCAATTTTACTTTTTATGAAGATAAATATTTTCTAAAATATGCTTTTGTTTCCTTTACTCAGTTTCTCACAAATATGCTTTCCTCCTGCACCTTGAGAGCTATTATCAAACATCTCACGCTGACTTTTTCCAACTTCTAAAATTCATGTAAAACTATATGACTGGTAGGGACTGGGCGTACTGTCTACCTATTGCTGCTCTTGGATATTTTTTTTACATATTCAACATGAAGAACTATACTTTTACATTTTCGCTACCCAGTTTAGAGACAGGGTGGTCTGAGTCTGATGGAGAACTCTGGGCCTGTGCTGCCTTTTCTCACAGTTGGATAAAGTCATTGGCATCACTTGGGCCTAGCTTTCAAACCTGGTACAAACTGTGACCTGTGACTGGGTCTCCTTGCCATTACAATCCACTGAATCTGCCACTGGCTCCGCTGGGCTGTCTGCAGTAGCAGGCACACGAGCCCTGGGTGCTCCCAGCCCAGATGCTTGCAAACACTGCTGCTCAGCAGCAGTGAGGGAGCGCGCAGGCCGTGTGCACTGTATCTGTCCCCAAGCCCCACACTCGTCCTTCCAATTACAGGTCTGCTCCCTCGTTTTCTTCCTCAGGATACTGATTGCAGCAGCACTGTGCATTTTTTGTTCCCCAGCACACACACAGCTTCTTGTTAACCAGGCCTGGTTGGGTTCAAAACCCCAAATTTAGATCAAAACCAACTGGAGCATTGGTTTCACATGCTTCCCGACAAACCCAACTTGAATCTTGAGCTTGTAGAACCAGCCCTCTCAGTAAGGAACTACAGAGAGAGGAGTGCTTACGAGCATCCAAGTATCATATACATACATGGTCGGGAGAGGAGGAAGAGAAGCATCCCACAGGTCCCTTCCCCATGTGGACCTGACACTGGCTCCCTTGCCACACTAACCAACCAGAAGGAAACAGAAGATGGCACACAACGGAGTCCCACACAGGTGGATGACTTGGCCCAGCCCTAAGACCCTGTTAACCCGTGTCTGGGGTCTGATTAGCGAGGCCATCCCAGGAAGGAAACTGGAAAGGGCTCAGGCCAGGAAGGGAGGTTTCACTCCCTCCCCTAGCCACCAATAATGGGTGAACAAACAAAACAAACACGGAATCTCAAGAGCTAAATCAGATATAGTTTGGTATAGATTCTTGGCAAGTTCATGGCATCCGCTCCATCGTGAATTACCAAACCAAGTTGGATACAGCTTGGGACACATTTGCCCTTTGGAGGTGGGCATCCTGGGGGACTCTACTCTCCCACAAAGTAACTCTTAATGCCCTTGTTAGAAACACAGTTCTGGGATTCATGGGCATGTTTTTATGGTTCAAATCCTCTTCCTGGGAACAAGAGGGTTTACTCAGGATAGAACTCCCAAACTGAAACTCCCCTGACTGAATATCTTGTATAAATAGCCATTTTAAATATACTTTATGCAATAAGCAAAACAGAAAGAAAAGTATAAGCATATGGTTAAGTGAATACTCTACCTTGGGGATCCTCTTAGAGTTTTCAATAATTTCCAAGAAAGAGTTGTGTATTAACTCCCAGCAATCATCAAAAGATGGATTGAAGGTAATAATGGGCTCACTGACTTCAAGTTTGATCATGATTAGCTGAGGAATAAAGAACTCCATCTCTTGGTAGGGCTCTTCAAAGTCATTCCCATCCTTCAGGAGACATAAGACATGGCAACTGTCACAAAATGGAGCCTTCTAGAATTAAGGGAGCAGACTACACCATTCCTGGTACCACAAGCATCAGACAAGGGCATGAAGGGCATCATGCACCACATGCTTAAAATGAGGCCAAGGGTGCCTTAGTCCACCCTGAGCTCATCCTCTTACCTTCCCCATAGCTTTTACTCAGTATGTTTACTTTGCTTGAAAATTCCTGCATCAGTATTTCCAAATCCTCCTCATCCTTCAAAATTCATCTCAAAATCTCCTCCACTTCTGAACTTCCATATTTCCACTCCTTCGGGGTATTTCATCTTTCTTTCTTGTAGAGATTTATAAGTACATCTTATCTTTTCTATTCTACTCTAACCTGAGGGCAGGACCTGTGTCTGAACCATCTACCTCTTCCAAAATATCCAATACTGTGTTTAGCACATAGTAGGTGCTCAATAATAATTTTCTGACTGAATCCAAACATATAATTATTATCTGCATACTTCAAATAAATGGAGTTGCTAATGAGCCTCTAGTCTATTTTAGACACTCAAAATGTCAAGCTTCCCTACAACAAAAATATTGGTGTGGAAATATTCATAATTCTCTACACAGCCTTGTAATACAAGATGCCTTTCATAAAAGACAGGGCCTAATGAAACTGCCATAGGGCAGCTAGGAAGTACTTGTCTGACTAATTGCTTTTAGGCATTTTTAGATCAGTTTAAGGATGACTGATAAACATTTGTTGACAACTACTCTGTATCAAATACCCATAAGTTTTCCTCTTCCTTCAGACCTACGAAGATTTTATTTTTCCCTGTGTGCAAGTTTAGGGTGAGATCTGTTTACACAGCTGAGTCTCTTCTGCTTAGTAGAGTAGAACTTACAATGACACCTATAAATTGGTCTCGTTAGAGTGCTAACACTGCAGTCTAAATTCAACAGCACTTGTGTCTATACTGTTTGAGCAAAAGGCAATTGTTCATCTTTATTTAATTAGAAAAATGCTTAGAACTTAACCTAGGCTCCTGAAGTTTAGGGGATATTGTGATGCTCCGAAAACCAGAACTTAGTGTTTTTGGTTTTTATTTCGACTTCACCGAAGTCATTTCATGAAGGAAATTATTAATTAGGTCAACAAAGCCATTTGGTTTTAGGGATGCCCCTTTCAAAGACCAAAGAACAAAAGTCAGTATGTACAATGATACAGACAACATTTCTGAAACATCCAGCTAAAGGCTTACAACAATCTTTTTCAACCCTGTCCTTTGATAGGATGAAAAAGTGGCCATACCCTTTACTATAAAGGGCATGTATTCCATTTTATTAAATCTTTCTTTAATTTTTCTTAACAACTTCTACATTTCTGTAGATTTTTACATATTTAGTAGTAGTTAATTATCTCATGAAAGCTTGCTGTATATTCACATTAGTTTATAAACTAACTAGAGGCCAGGTGCACAAAATTTGTGCACCCAGGGGTGGGGAGTGTCCCTCAGCAGGCCTGCACCCTCTCGCAGTCCAGGAGCATTCAGGGGAGTCGGCCTAAGCCATCAGTTAGACATCCTTAGCACTGCTGCAGAGGTGGGAGAGGCTCCTGCCACTGCCGCTGCACTCATTAGCCTTGAGCCCGGCTTCTGGCTGAGTGGTGGGAGTGCACTGACCACCAGGGGGCAGCTTCTGCATCAAGCGTCTGCCCCCTCGTGGTCAGTGCATGTCTTGGTGACTGGTCATTCTGCCATTTGGTCAATTTGCATATTAGTCTTTTATTATATAGGATAAGGACCTGAAGTGTGTGTGAACAAGGGTTTTTATTTTTTGTCCTGGCTCATAGCTGATGGAATCCTGATTCTATCTTAATCATTTACCCTCAAAAGGGCTGGTTTATGACCCCCTACATACCTTGTGTATCATGAAAAAGGAGATGAGATCCTCAAGAGACTTAATGACCAACTCTCTGAGCTGGAGTGACATGAATGATGCAATAGAAGCAAAAAATTCCTCGATGTTCCTGGAGGAGTCGTAGTCACTCCTGGGAGCAAAATGGATCCACTGCTCCTTCTGGGAGACAAAAAGCTGAGCACAGGTGGGGATCCACCTGCAAAGACAGGAGGATAGCCAAGTAAGAACCTCCTCGAATGGTATTTTCACACATCTGGCTGCCTCTCCTGCCAACACCCCTCTCCTGAGAAGAAAGCAGTAAGGTTTGAATTGAGAGACTATTCTTCCTCATTGGTCCTTTTTTTCCTTCCACAAATTCTGATTCCCAATTCCCAGTGGGAATCACTGGTCTTACCATCCATTACATCTCTTTTCTGCTTGCCAGAAAACTACTGTTCTAGCATCTAGAAGTCCTAGTGCTAGTCATGGTCAGAGGTAATAATTACCATATTTACTAAGCAGCTGCTGAGTGCCAGCTACTGCATATACTTACATATCCTCTAATATGTAAAAACCCAATGGTATTATCATCATCATTTCACATAAGGGAATTAATTTCTCTGGACATAGTCCTGCATGTATTTGCAAAGCAAAAAGGAGTTGTCGGAGTGACTGAAAACCCTCTAACCTGGGCACCTGGGGGCTGTTTATCTGGGCCACCTGCATGCAAGTCATTCAAGTGCACTGTGCCATGACCGGTGAGGCCTGAGGGTTTCAGAGGAGGGGACGGAAGGGGCACCCTCACACCAATGGTAATGAGAGAGTTTAAAAGCGAAGGGAGACTGGGGTGGGGCTGATGCACAGTGGGTGTGAGGAGACACGAAGGCTGGGGGCACTGGAAGGAAGAGGACAGAGAAAGACGCCAGTGGGACGTCAGCCGCTGTGCAGCCCCCGGGCTGGGACTGAGTTTTCCTGCAGGGCATTTCCTGTCTTTAGGATCCTGTGAGGAGCCCCACTCAGGCCGGGTACTGACTTGCTGAGCAGGACTTGGCGTGCTTCCACGCAGTGCTTCCAGATCACATCCTGATATTCCTGGGGCTGCAGAGGCAGTTTCCCTGCCAGTAATTCTGCTGTTCGAACAAACCTGAGGTCTCTGAACCTGCCAAAAGAAGGGGGAAAGCAGCTCAGCTTCGTGACAAATTGTGTAGGACGGGCTCAAGAGGCATATATGCTCTTTCTTCAATAGGAGAGCTAAACAGATCAAAACTAAGTATATCTGAAAAACTGGGGAGTCGGAGGAGGAAGTGGACATCCACAAACACTCTCGCAGAGAGCAGATACACGAGCCACTCAGCAGGAGGTTACTGAGTCTTCTTGTGTGTCGTGCTGCACCCAACTGGGGACAGGGTTTGGGCACCAACTTCGTATTTGGTGGCTGAGAACTGGGATGTCAAATGGACTAAACAAAGTTCTTTGCAAACAGTGAAGACAAAGAGGACAGGGCACACAGAGCATCTTCGCGATCAGGTGGGTTACTGAGCTACTCAAGAAAACACGGTGCAGCCCAGCCAGCGTGGCTCAGAGGTGGAGTGTCGACCATGAACCAGGAGCTCACGGTTTGATTCCTGGTCAGGGCACATGCCTGGGCTGTGGGCTCTATCCTCCGTGAGGGATGTGCAGGAGGCAGTCAATCAATGATTCTCTCATCATTGATGTTTTTATTTCTCTCTCCCTCTCCCTTCCTCTCTGAAATCAAGAAAAATATACCTAAAAAAAAAACACACTGTCCCACCCCTCACAGTTCACCAAAACATGCAGCCTCCCTCAGCACCCGGCCTTACACAATGCAGGCACTCAAAGTACATTTGTTGAATGAATGTCCCCCTCTGAGATGCTCTTCTCTTTTCCTGTTTCTTTCAGATCAATGGCTAAGTTGCTCTTCACCACACTCCTCAGGCCTTCCTTGGCTCTGAGGGCACCAGTCCTCTTCCTGGCTCATATCGGAAGGAATCCCTCCACTCGGTTATAAATCACTCTGACATCACCAGCGCCTGTCACTTCCCCAAGGAGATCTCTGCTCTGCCTCTTAGCTTGTCTCGTTCTTGCTCCTCCGTTTCCTCACTCACTGTAATGACCTTTAGGCGGCCCTTCCTTCCTGAGACCTGGCAGCCCTATTCCTTCTTGGTGGAGGTGGTGAGCCTAGCTTTCAGCTTGCCTGGCCAGGCCAGGGCACTGCCAGGGGAGGACAGAACCTGAGGACTCAGTGCCATGCACGCTGCCACCCAGCCACAGGTGGCCCTTGTTACCACCTGCTAAGGATGTTGCACATCTTTAACTGAATCCTAGCAAATTTTCCAATGGCCAGAAAATCTATTCTTTCTGAGACCACAACCCTCATCCTGTCCCCAAACACCTCACCCTTCACAGATAACGAGGTGACCTCTCAGGATTTTTGAAGTTAAATAGTGCAGGCCATGTAAGAAAAGTACTCTGTATCATTTCCTTAATAAATCTTTCTCACTGTGAATTTTTTGATTCAGGCAACAAAAGCCTTCTGAATACTTCTGGGTCATTTTTGTACCTCTGTTGCCTACGGAATCTTACAGAGCCATGAAAAGCACACGGTACGCATCCGTTCTTCTCAGTACGGGCTATCGGTTCAATAGTTTGTCATCCTCATTACACAGTAAATTAAACTCACACGCACATTCCCGTGGCACTGAGCCTCTGGCCATGTCACCAGGCCCGAGTGAGTTCCTCATTAGTTTCCAGGTTGATTTATGTTTTGAGGCTATAAACACGCTTGTAGTTAAAGCAGTGCTGCCCGCGGGCCACGCACCTTGCTCCCCACTGTGCTGTACCCAGCATGCTCCAGGGTTTGGCGACCGTGGTGCGTGGGCACAACCACCGTGTGCCCAGCACTGTTCCAAGCACCTCCCCTAACAGCCACATGAGGGGAGCTTTGCTATTATTCTCACTTTGCATATAAGGAAACGGGCCCAGAGAGATGAACTTACCCCAAATCAAAAGTTCTGTAGTGACAGAGCAAGAACATTATTACTCAACATAATTCTACCCAGTTAGAAACTTACTTCTTTTTTTTTCATTGTCTTGATGGACACCTGCAAAGCCTTAGAAAACGGAATTCAGTTCAAAGAAGGAATGTGCTTACTTCTTACCATTGGTGGGCTCCATCCTAGGTTGACTTCCCCAACAATTCCTTTTAAAAATATAGGTAAAGCTAAGAATGTGAAAACAACTAAGCTCTCCAAGATAAAACACATTCTAAGCTAGAGACCTTCCCAAGACAAAATATTTGAGCTGCGAAGTTCAGCCAATCAAAATTAAATACATGTAATTGCCTCTAACTTTTCTAAAAAGAACCCAGATGGTGGCAGCCTGACTTTCAGTGAACTCTGGTGGCCTTATTCTCCCACAGGAGTTGCACTCCCTCTTGAGGGACCCATAGAATGTGAGTCTTTCTTCCCAGTGCAATGGAAGAATGCGGGATAGCCACACAGTGAGATATTGTTCAGCCAGAAGAAAGAATTAAGTCCTAATACATGCTTCTCTGAATGAACCTTGGAAACATCCTGCTGGTGGAAGCAGTCAGACACAAAGGACCTGGTTCCGATTACAGGAAATGTCCAGACGAGGCCAAGCCCCAGAGACGGAGAGCAGATCAGTGTCGCCAGGGCTGAGAGGAGGGGGAGGGTGGAAAGACTGCTGACAGGTACATGTTTCTTTGGGGGAGGATAAAAATATTCTTGAGTTAAATATTTGTAAAAATTTGCAAATATACTCACAACGACTGCATTGTACACTTCAAAGGGGTGAGTTTTATGGTGTGTGAATTGTATTTCAATTTAGAAAAACTTAAGAGGAAAAAAAAGAGACTCCTGCCTGCGCTGGACTTTTACAATTCCTGTGGCCAATTAGTCACTGATGACTTTCACCGAGGCGGCCGCCAGCCATCCTGTGGGGAACTGAGTTAGATCAATGAGTAAGACCCAAGTACGCAGTGTGGGAAGCTGCCCATTGTCTTCTCTAGCAGAGAGGTGTGGACAAGGACCGGAAGGCTGGTGACCCTTGAAGCCCTGGCAAAGGTCAGAGCTATGCACCTACTGTTCAGTGGAGACAATGGTAGCAGAAGCAACTTCCCCATCTATTATCATGTAAATCCTTGCTGGTAAGTCTGCCTGTTACTGGAACTTGCCTGCCTAAGGGCTATGGGTGGATCCCAAACTGAATAAAAAGATGCCAAGGCCCGAGCACAACCAGAGTCCATCCTCTTGGGATGGGCTCTCCGTTGGCCCCCCAGTTTCCAAATTATTATCTCTTGTCTGGTCTCTTTCATTTGTCCCAAACCCTAAACCACACGGGACGTGGGGAAAACAAACATTACACATATGGCGCCCGAATAAACATTACACAACCCACCCTCTCGTGGGCTGGAGGTCGAGCAAGTAAACATACAATTAGAATTCAGCGAGACACAGGTGGTAATGGAGGTACTTCAGGCACTGTTCTGAGTACCTTACAGCATTAACTTAGTTATTCCTCCTACAACCCTATGAGCTCTCATTATCCCAAATTCAGGGATGAGGCACAGAGAGGTGGTAACACACCCATACCTATCACCTATGAATCCCCGAGTCCAGGTCTGGCCCTGCAGCCTGGCTCCATGCCTGTGCTCTTAACCAGGATGCTCCAGTGCTGAGAGACCCAGGGGCTGTGGGCCAGTTCCTATGCCTGTTGGTCTGATGTTGTGATTTCGTGCCCAGGACAGGGCTACCTCATAGTGCCCAGCATAACATGTTCTCCTATGTGTGGAAGCAGCAAAGAGAGGGGAGAGGGGAGGGAGGCCCTTCTTACTCTTCAAACCACAGCTGCTCCAGGATGAGCACCATGGGGTTCACCGTGTGCAGGTGCTCCTCGTTCCACTTCTTGGCACTCTTGTAGGCCCCGTGCCAGGGCACAGGCGCCCGGATGGCTCTCTGTGGGAACAGGCGGGGGGTGCTCTCGATGAAGAGCCTCTTCTTCTCCTCTGGGTCCATGAGGATGTAATCAACTAGGACCAATGGGAAACACCGTTATTATGCAGGGACCCTGAGCACTCGTGCTCTTAGCTTCAACTCTCCAAAGGCAACACTTGAAAATGCTCCCTCATGGGCAGGGTCGCCACCAGTCCCCTGAGCATGCTCTGCGGCTCTGTGTTTTCTGTCTGAAGACACCAACCAAGGAGGTGGGTAACCTCAGCTTGGAGCGCAAGGAACCCGGGATGGCATCCTGTTAGGATATCTAGCATCTGCATGACAATGAATGAGTATTTGCTGATGCCTCATTAATCATTAATTGACTCCTCACACCAAAATCAACACAATGGATGACACCAGATACTTGTAATGGAAATTCAGAGATCAAAAACATCACATGCTAAGGAAAGAAAAATTGGTAAAAGCTTCACAGGCGAAGTAACATCTGAGCTGGGTCCTGAGGGGTGAGGGGGTGTTTCTGAGACAGGCCCAGGAGGGAAGACGGGCCGAGGAGCAGCATGTAATAGAGTGCAGGCCACTCTGTGGCAGGAATAGCAGGTGCCAGTGGTTTGAGTTCAAGGTGATAAAACTGGAAAAGTAGGTTGGGGCTGGAATTTGAAGGACTTACAAGTTTATTCTTCTGAGTTTGGTTCTACCTTTAGTAAGCAAGGAGCCATTACACTGACACCACCAGAAAGTTAATTAGGAAATTAAAAATAACTAGACAAGTTGGTGAAGATGGCTGTTGTCCAGATAAAACAGGAAGGAAGGAACTAACATGGTCACCCTCTGCCAGGGTCTGAGCCCCATCGGTCCAGGAGTTCCCAAAGGTGTGGTCGGAGTCGGCGAAGAATGAGCTGGAGACAATGTTCAGATGACCAGCATAGCCAGATTCTCCCTTTATTCTCCTGTTACATCTGTATTTATACCATTTGATCCTATAAGCATGCCTCTATAGTCACATCATGGTATGTTTTGGGTCCTCCCTTGACCTTTTACAGTTCCTTGTTTCATGTCCATAGTTTCTTATCTGACCTTTGCCAAAAATCCCATCTCCATCTAGTTCTGTTGATTTTAATCCTAACCATTCTATTCCAAAGGTTAGGGCTAGTTTATCTCCATTCCAAGGTCACTACTCTACTGTTCTGTTAAGCTACAAGGAAGTAACTGAAGGAGATTATCCTATTCTATGGCCTAAGTAAAGATTATGTAGTTTAAGCATGATTGTTCGTAGTTAAGGTGATTAACTACCTGCCTGGCGCTTAGTTAAGAGGTTTTACTGATTAATTCCCTTCCTTAGTCCTGTTAATCCCTAACTCCAGGGAAACATCCTCACCTGGGGAAACAACCTTTCTCGGGGAGGTGACCCTGGTAAAACACATAGCGCTAAGAAGGGAAGCAAACATATTAAGAACAGTATGCCATAAATGCCAGGTCCCTTGAAACATATGCTGTGCAGGTGTTTCTTCCCTGCAGCGACTGTGTCAAGCAGCAAGGATGGACTGGCTTCCGGCACCACCTCCCACTCATCTCTGGGTCTCTCCCACCTGGAACCTGCCCTACAGGGGGTGTGGCAGCAGAGGTCGTAGCTTCCAGAGCTAAGGCCCAGGATGTGGGTTTGCAGATCACAGGGAGGAGGACAACTCACAGGAAGATGGAAGAGCAGATGTTTGGTAACCAGCTGTCTGCCCTGCCATGCAGGTGAGTCTCAGCTTTACAAAA
>NW_006282204.1:495945-496396 GCF_000327345.1 Myotis davidii
TGACTTCAGCACTGCGCCTCCTCTGAGTGTCCGTATGCGTTACTCTTTCCTCCTAGTTGTAGGAATTCCACTCAGCCAGCGTTCCTGTGGTTCTGGGTGATGTCCGTTCCGTCTTTTAGTTTCACTTTTGTGAAGGTTGTTCAAGGCAGCAAACTCCGGCGTTAACCTATGCCGCCATCTTGGTTCTCCCCCAATAGTATATTTCTAGTTCTGTTGATTTTAATCCTATCCATTCTATTCCAAAGGTTTGGGCTAGTTTGTTATCTCCAGCTACAAGGAAGTAACTGAAGGAGATTATCCTATTCTATGGCCTAAGTAAAGATTATGTAGCTTAAGGGTGATTATTCGTAGTTAAGGTGATTAACTACCCGCCTGGCACTTAGTTAAGGAGTTTTACTGATTTATTCCCTTCCTTAGTCCTGTTAATCCCTAACTCCAGGGAAACATCCCC
>NW_006282204.1:496431-498140 GCF_000327345.1 Myotis davidii
ATGGCGCCTGGCACTTAGTTAAGAGGTTTTATTCCCTCCCTAACTTAAGGGAAAATCCCCACCTGGGGAAACGACCTTTCTCAGAGAGGTGACCTTGGTTAGAACACATAGCGCTAAGAAGGGGAGCAAACATATTAAGAATAGTATGCCATATACGCCAGGTCCCTTGAAACATATGCTGTGCAGATGTTTCTTCCTGTAGCGACTGTGTCAAGCAGCAAGGATGAGCCGGCTTCCAGCAATCCTCCTCTTTGGCGTGTTTCGCACATCACTCATGGTCATCGAACAGTCCCCCTACCTCTGTGGGCAAGACCTGGGGCCCAGGCCGAAGGGGAGTGAGGGGGACAGCCTTCATCACCAAAGAGCTCACAGTCTCTAAGGCAGCTAAGACCCCATGAAAATGCAGACAGTGCAGACTTAGTGGCACAGGTGAGCTGACAGTGGAGACAAGAAAGGCTGTGAGTGCAGGAGATGCAGCGAGCACTGTGGGCTGGAGAGAGGCAAGAGTGGAGAGAAGAGGCAGGTCTGAGTGTGATTTCAGATGTGGAGTTGGCCCTTGCCCTCTTAGCGCTGCCCCTGGGAAGTGGCACCTGCTGCCTCACCTGGAGCTTGTTAGCTCTGCAGGCTGGGCCCCCTCAGGTCCACCCATCAGGACCAGACCCAGGTTAAGTGGGTGCACATTAACGTGTGAGGGGGCTGGAGGAGACATGAGTGGCGGTGGGGTGGGGGCATTTGAATTAAAAGTTAAAATGCTTTGGCATTTTCAGAAAAACAGGGTAGAGGACTGAGAGTGAGAAGGAAGGGGCCCTCTGCATGGGAACCCCCGCCCAGGTCCACCCAGCCTTACCGATGCTTTTCATGAGGCTGTTGTAATAGTAACTTTCCTTCTCCTCCATGAGGGTGTTCACCAGGGGTTCCAGGAAGGGACTCATCAGCAGAGTGCTAGGAATCAGCTTCGAAATCCGAACCATCACTTCATCCTCCTCGGGGGCAATCATGTCTTTTCGGATTCCATGGGTCAAGTAATAATCATATCTCTTCCGTAAACAAACCACCAGGAAGAAAATGATCATGATTGGTGAACTGTGCCCACCTTCCCACACCCATCAGCTGACAGGAGGCCAAGGCCACACAGCGCCCCTCCCTACCCTTCCCGCGCTACAGCTGTGCGGCCTGCTGTGACTTCACACACATGGCTATGAGGTCACTGGCGAGTCTTCCCCATGACTCAAGGATTCGACCAAAGCTAGAGAGAGGTCCGTGAAATACAAACAAAGATTTGTCAAACGCCATGCAGACAGGAAGAGAGGTGAGGCAGCATATCTGATGAGCTTTAAGAAGAGGAGTGAGTTCCTTAAAAGGACTCAAATGATTCACTCTCCTCAACATTGATCCTCTGCAAAGCAGCTTGTAGCCGTCAGTTGGGGAAAAAAGATCCCCAAAGACCTAGTGAGACTTATGATAGCTCTTCTAATCCAACTGTGGGCTTTTTAAAATATCTATCTACCTAGATAGATAGATATTTCTTTATTGGTTTCAGAGAGGAAGGGAGGAGAGATAGAAACATAAATGATGAGAGAGAATCATTGATTGGCTGACTCCTGCACACCCTCTACTGGTGATCGAGCCCGAAACCCAGGCATGTGCCCTTGGCCGGAATTGAACCTGGGACCCTTCAGTCCACAGGCCGACGCTCTATCCACTGAGCC
>NW_006282204.1:498180-511974 GCF_000327345.1 Myotis davidii
GGCTGCACATTAGAATCACCTGGGAATCTTTTTAAAATCCTGACTTCTGGGCCTCATCCTCCGGAAATTCTGTTTCTTTGTTGCTAATGTTGTGGCCCCACCCCATAACAAAGAAACAGAATTTCCGGAGGATGAGGCCTAGAAATCAGGATTTTAAAAAGATTCCCAGGGGATTCTAATGTGCAGCCAAGGTTGAGAGCCACTGGGTTAGGGCCAACCATGGGCTTTTGAGTTGAGAAAAGCTACAGATGCACACACTGAATAAAAATGGCCCACGTCACCTGGTGACACTGAACATTTTGTTTCCTTAGGGCCTGCCTCTGAGTTGCTGATGGCTGAGTGGCTCTACTGATGGATCATTTCAAATAGATGAGAAGCACCAAGTGGAGGCAAGGGTTTGAAATCAGCTTTGAGAGTCAGTGCCAACTGTCTGAGATCAGAAGAGGCTGAGCTCACCTTTTCCAACTGGAGTGAAAGCTGATTATACAGAAACACACCCAACTCCCTCATCATCAGAACTGCCGGGTCGGAGAGAGGCTCTGGTTAAAAGGCAGCGCCACAGACCCCTCCTCAGGCAGTTTGGTTTCTGTTAAACAAGCACTTTAAGTGATTGTAATCTGCTGGCAACTTTGAGAAATGCTGGCAGCTCTTACCCACAGAGACTTTACTATCAGCCAGACCTGGCTGGAGGCCCAGCTTTGCCTCTTCCTGACTGCATAACCCAGCAAGCTGTTGAATCAGTCTGCACCCCAATTTCCACAGCTGAACAATGAGAAGGATCCTAGTACCCACGTCAAGTAAGGGTTAGCGTGGAATTTTGCCAACAGCACACAGTGACTGAGTTTTTGTTGTTAATCATTTTTATGTACTATAAGCTCATAAGCTATTTGCTCTCAAGATCTATTGTTCTCCTTTTAAGGTAGACGTTAGAAACTCAAAAGGCTACCTACAATCAAGCAGGTGACATTAACAGCTGACAGTTGGCTGGACATAAAAAAAATAATAAGAACGGGGAGACCAACAAACTGGAGAATGTATCTCTCACCAAAAGGAGGCAGCTCCTACTCAGCTCGGAATATCTTAATTTTTCAAGAGAAATTAAAAATCTAGCTCATATGAGATTTCCCTCATCCAGCGATAGACCAAATTCAGCCTATGGTGGGGTTGCCAGATGGGTTGGGATATACTTATACTAAAAAATTATTCATGTTCATCTGAAGTTCTACTTTAGCTGGGTGTCCTGTTTTGTGTTTTGGTTTTGTTTTTCCAACATCTGGCAACCCCAGCCTGTGGGTCACCATTTTGCAACTTATGTTCTCAGGGGACCCAAAGCTATTGGTTCCTAAGGCTCACTAGAGCAGAGAATGCACACACACACACACACACACACACACACACAGTAGGCTGTCCTGGGTTCTGGACTCTGTATTTTTAAAACATGCCCTGGGTGATTCTGCTGTTCCCCCCAGGTCAGAATCACTGAGATGCCAACTGGGAGAAAGGCAGTGATGAGAATGTACCT
Organism: Myotis davidii; assembly: GCF_000327345.1. NCBI lineage: Eukaryota > Metazoa > Chordata > Mammalia > Chiroptera > Vespertilionidae > Myotis > Myotis davidii. The sequence continues at coordinate 499,703 of NW_006282204.1, forward strand.
CCAAGTCTGATTTGGATGGCTTGGCTTCTTTACTTTCTATTTCCATCTCCTTCTGTAACATCATGTTAATCTGCTCTTCTGGGCTCGCTGGTCTGCTTCCTGGGGGGGTCTCACAGGTCATCACCTCCTTCTTCCTGGATGAGGAGGTCAAGGTCTTGTGGGCGGATTTGGTCCTGAAACGAAGACATGGCTCAGCCCTAGCTCAGCAGAGGCTCTGAGCTGTCAGCCTGCTTTCCGGCCACATGAGGGTCCTTCTGCCGGAGACGCCCTCCTCCGTGCCATCTGAGAGCTGCGGCATGAGCAGCGACCTCTAACATGGAGCACGGCATAGGTATGTTAGCACTGGTTTGCTCAGTTGGTTAATTTATTTTTATTTAGCATCTAAAGTTTTTTTAGATTAAGGGAATTTGGGGAGTGGGGGGCATTGGTTACTGGTTATCTGGGAATGCTTTGAAGCCGAGAAGACCATGGCTTTAGTGAGACCACAGCCTTTTGTGGTTCAGCCTGGTGTCCTGAAATCCTTGTACCCACAGAGACAATGAAGAATCTTACCTGGTATGATCCGTTTTGTCTATTTGGAGGGACTTCATTTTCTTCTTCTCAGGCTCTGCTGAGCTCTTTGTTGCTAGAAGAGTGGAGAAGAAAGACATAAGTGATGGGCAGTGGCCTTGGGCCATCCTCTGTCCACAGGGATGTGGCTCTCAGGACTGTCCAGGTGAGTGGGATGAGGCAGGAGATGTGGATTCTGGTCCCACCTGCACCACTAATTACCTGTGTGGCCCTGAAGAAGTAACTTCATCACTCCAGGCCTCAGCTTCTTCAATTGTGAAATAGGGATGAGCAAATTCATACATTTGACAGATATTAATAACTGCCTACTTGATCCACTCTCCAACCCTGTTGCTCTGTTTCCTAAATGTTACATGTATTGTTGTTTCATATTTTTCTTTAAATAGACTCAGATATTTAAACTTAATATATTTACTTTAAAAAAAAGTGTGATTATAAATAAAAAAACAGTATCATTGCCCTAACTGGTTTGGCTCAGTTGATAGAGTGTCAGCCTATGAACTCAAAGGTCCCAGGTTTAATTCTGGGTAAGGGCATGTAACTGGGTTGCAGGCACATCCCCAGTGGGAGATATGCAGGAGGCAGCTGATCGATGTTTCTCTCTCATCGATGTTTCTAACTTTCTATCCTTCTTTCTTCCTCTCTGTAAAAAATCAATAAAATATTTTAAGAAAACAAAATAAAACAGTACTATTTGCAATAAAGGGTAACTACAAATCCTATCTAATAAAGACAATATGCAAATTGACTGTCACTTCATGACAAAAATGGTGGCACCCACAGCCAATAAGGAGGGGATATGCAAATTGTGCAACAAAGATGGTAGCAGCCGGGCTGGGATGCCTGCATTGTGGCGATGATGCAGGCGTTCCGCACCCTCCTAGCCACTTCTGGCCTCTGGGCAGCACGCGAAGGCGAAAGGTGGCTCCAGGCCAGAGTAAAGGCAGTGCTGGCAGCCAGGGAAGGAAGGCCTATTCTTGCACAAATCTTCGTGCATCGGGCCTCTAATAATTTTAATAAATGACATAAAACTCTACTATTCAACTTGCTTAAGTTTCTAGCCTAAGGAAATTAACAAGTAATAGAGAAGAATTAATGTCATACTATTAAATTGAAATTCTGAGAAAATTAAAGAAAACTGAAAACTCTCAAGATATATTTTGAGTTCATACTTGAGCTCCTCATCAATCTACTCCAAATATAATAGTAATAGGAAAAAAAACTCTTTAAATATAAAAATATATTGCTCCAACATACATCTAACAAGAATTACTAAAGGATACCCTTAAATAGATATATGTGTACCTTGTGAGATTAAATAAATTAATATATACAACGTACTATGGGGAGAGGAACCAAGATGGTGGTGTAGGTAAATGTGGTACTCAAATCCTCCAACAACCAGATCAAAATTCCAACTAAACTACAGAACAACCATCATTCAGAACCACCTTATATCTGGCTGAATGGAAGTCCTACAATTAGAGAAGTAAAGAAGAAACCATGTTGAGACTAGTAGGAGGGTCAGGGACATGGAATGAGTTGGTCCAAAATCCACATGACATTTTTTTAATTGGGAGGGATATCGAGGCTGTGGAGGTTCCTACAAGAAGCAAGGTGTCCCAGCCCCATGCCAGACCCCTCAGCCCAGGGTTCTGGTGTTGGGAAGAGAGGACCCTGTAACTTCAGGCTGTTAAAACCAGCAGAGATTGTGGCTGAGTGACACAGAGCTGACAGAGACCCAGGCAGTTCCTCTTAAAGGGTCAGTGCATGGACTTACTTGGACTCACTCCCTCTGAGCTCCAGTATTGGGGCAGCAGCTTGAAAGTATCCAAGGACATATGGGGAGGAACTGTATTGTCTGGCATCAGGGCAGGAACTCAGGGGAAGCTTTCTCCCAGTCTGCTTTCCAGCCACAAAAGTGCTGGCAGAGGTTATTGTTCCTATGCTGGGACCTATTCCACCACAGGGCTGACTGGCAGTCACCATATCTGAGTCTCCATCAATCTGGCCCACACTATTTGCTCCACCCTGGAAATTCTCTGAGACCCCACCCCATCTAATTTTCAGTCCCACCCAAGCTGTTTGTAGTGGCTTTTCCATGTGAATAGCCTGTCCTGGCTCAGGCTTCATACTTTTCTAAAATCTCTCAAACAAGCATACTCCATACCTATCAATAAGTGGCCCCAGGCCTGGCACTAGCAGCAACCTGCCTTTGTTCATAGTTTGGCCTCTCCTGGGCACCTCCAAGGCCAACACAAGTAGCAGCCATCTGCAGATTGCTCTGTAGCTTGTGCCAGATGGCCCCAGGCAGAAGAAGTCCCAGTAACTTTGGAAATTGGCTGACTTTGTACATCCCAGGAGGTCCTAGAGCCAGTGCACCAGTGGACAGCTTCAGACCATACCAGATTACAATTCTACCACATTCACAAGTGACACATTCAAGAGGCAGACTTGGTGAGAACCCCACTGAGGCAAGTCCTGCTCCATAGGAGTGTCTCCTGAACAGCAGTTCTTCCATTGTAGACAACAACTGGTCATCACAGCCAATTGCCCTGCGGGTCAATTCCGCCCAGTGATGCCAACAGCAATCAAAGTTCAACTACAATAGGACAGCTCACACAGCTCACACAGGGGGTGCACCTAGATTTCTCATCTCAGGGGACTGGGGAGGCTGAGCCACTGGGCCCTATAGGACACCTACTTCACAAGGCCACTCTACCAATTCCAGGAGACATAGCAGCTCTGTCTACCTAATACATAGAAACAAACACAAGGAAGCAGCCAAAACGTGGAGATGAACATGTCACAAAAAGAAGAACTCTCCAGAAAAAAACACACTAAGTAAAATGGAAGCAAGCAAACTACTGGATACAAAGTACAAAATAATGGTTACAAGGATGCTCAAGGAACTTAATGAAAGCTTCAAGGAACTTATTGAGAATGATAAAGGACTTAGTGAGAAATTTAAGGATCTTAGTGAGAACATCAAAAACATGAAAAAGGACCATTCCAAGGTCACTTACTCTATTGTTCTGTTAAGCTACAAGGAAGTAACTGAAGGAGATTATCCTAAGTAAAGATTATGTAGCTTAAGTGTGATTGTTTGTAGTTAAAGTGATTAATTACCTGCCTGGCACTTAGTTAAGGGGTTTTATTCCCTTCCTTAGTCCTATTAATCCCTAACTCCAGGGAAAAATCCCCACCTGGGGAAACAACCTTCCTCAGAGAGATGACCTTGGTTAAAACACATAGTGCTAAGAAGGGAGCAAACATATTAAGAACAGTATGCCATATACGCCAGGTCCCTTGAAACATATGCTGTGCAGATATTTCTTCCCTGCAGCGACTGTGTCAAGCAGCAAGGATGGACTGGCTTCTGGCAAAAATCCAAAAATATGAAGATAATGTAAAGAGCCTTTGGAACAACCTCAACTATACCAACATTTGCATCATGAGGGTTCCAGAAGGAGAGAAAAAGATAGTGAAAATCTATTTGAAGAAATAATGACAGAAAACTTCACCTACCTGGTGAAAGAAATAGACTTACAAGTCCAGGAAATGCAGAGAGTTCTAAATACTATGAATCCCAAGAGACCCACACCAAGACACATCATAATTAAAATGCCAAGGGTTAAAGACAAAGAGATAATCTTAAAAGCCACAAGAGAAAAGCAGTTAGATACCTACAAGGGGGCACCCATACAACTGTCAGCTGATTTCTCAACAGAAATTTTGCAGGCCAGAAAAGCGTGGCAAGAAATATTCAGTGATGAAAAGCAAGGATCTATAACCAAGATTACTCTATCCAGGAAAACTATCATTTAGAATTGAGGATCAGATAAAGAGCTTCACAGACAAGAAAAAGCTAAAAGAGTCTACTACCACCAAACCATGAAATGTTGAAGGGGAGAAGAAGAAGAAGGAGGAGGAGGAAGAGGAGGAGGAGGAGGAGGAGGAGAGAAGAAGAAGATCATGAATATAAATTTTGCCAAAACCGGTTTGGCTCAGTGGATAGAGCGTCGGCCTGCGGACTGAGAGGGCCCAGGGTTGACTATATCTATCATCAACTGAAAGTAAAAATCAAAACAAATGAATAAGGAATCTAATGAACAAAATAAACTGATGAATGAAATAGAACCAGAGGCATGGAAACATGGAACAGACTGATGAATCTCTGAGTGAAGGGGAGGGGTGGGAAGAGATTAACCAAAGATCTTACATGCACACTAGGGGCCCAGTGCATGGATTTGTGCACCTTGAAAGGAAGTATAGGCCAGGAGGCTGCAGTGGGCACAGGGGTGGGTCTCAGCCCATCCTCCGTGCCCCTGACTGGCCCTGCCCACTGCGGCCCCCAGTCCCCTGTTTGCCAGCAGCCCACTCCTGCTGCCACCACTCCCATGTGCTCTGTGGAGCAATTGGGGCCGGCACCAGCAGTGGGTGCGAGTGGGGCCAGCGCCGGGCACCAGCAATGGGTGTAAGCAGGTCCAGTATCGGCAGCAGGTGCGAGTGCCGGGCAGGACTGTGGCGTGCAGGCGCAAAGAATTTTCAGTAACCACCAGAGTTTCATCCTGATGACAGCAACCAGTGCCTCGCCATGGTCTGGCACCCCTGCTCACCTGCTCCACCATCTCACCATGGCCAATGCCCACCATATTCCGCGCGCATCCCCTGGTGGTCAGCGCACGTCATAGTGACCAGTTGTTCGATTGTTCTGCCATTTGGTCTATTTGCATATTAGCCTTTTATTATATAGGACTAGAGGCCCAGTGCACAAAATTCGTGCACTGAAGGGGTGTCCCTCAGCGCAGCCTGCACCCTCTCTAATCTGGGACCCCTCAGGGGATGTCTGACTGCCGGTTGAGAGAGAATTTGAGCCAGAACCACCCAGTGACCCACATATACCATAATATAATAAACGGTGCTTGTTTTAAACCAGCAGTCGCCAAACGGTGATCTGTGAGGTCTGAAAGGTTGGCAACCGCTGTTTTAAACTGTTAAGTTTGGGGGTAATTTGTTATACAGCAATCAATTAACACAGTGCATGAGAATAGTGCTTGGTGCATTGTATGTAAGGTTTGGTGTATGTATATGTAAGGTTAGCTTTTACAATCATTCCCATTTCATACGTGAGGAGACTAATTGAGGTTATCTAAAATTAGCTGGTGTAAGAGTAAAGCCAGGCTAGAACCCAGGATTACAAATCAAACTCCAAGACCCCATGCTGCCAGAGATACCTGATGGGAACTCCTGAATGACCCTTTTCCGAGGGACATTGATGGTGACTGGCTGGTAGACCTTCAGCAGGTCCTTCAGCTTCAGGTCCTGAGCTCTCAAGGAGTAATTGTTGGCAATGCAATCGCTGGGTCCACGATGGCGGTGCTGCTCTTTGAAGGGTGCAGCCAGGGTCCACGATGTGCGTTGCATCAAGGGGGGGTAAAAGCTGTGTGACATGACCGTCTACAGGGAGACATGCAGAGAGAGATGCAATGAGGGCCATCTCTTGTGAGTGGCCCGGCCAGTGTTGCTCAGTGGGTTGGATATTGCCCATGCACCAGAAGGTCATGGTTCACTTCCCGGTCAGGGCACATGCCCTGGTTGTTTGCGGGTTTGATCCCCAGCAGGGTGCGTGGGCTCTGAGGGGTCCTCGCTACATTCTCTCGCTGACAATCGCAGAGTCCCACACGCCTTATGCTGTTTCTATCTTCTGCAAACTCGCTGCGAGTGCTTTCTGAGTGGATGCTGATTGTCCTGCCTGGCCACTGTGAGCGTGATTTCTGATAGCTGGCTTTCAGTAAACAGTAAGTTTGTGAATCAGGTAACTGATTTTTATTGTCTTTATTCCTAATGGACATGGCTAGAAAGAAATAATCGCTCTCACTTTATAGCTGAAGATGAAGCATTTCAGAGTTTCAATAACACAGCAGGTAATCTTCCCCGGTCACAGGAATGACCAAACCCCCCAATCCCACTGTCAACCCTGCCTGCCTGTCCCCCACGGGACACCAGGTAAACAGACCTGATAGACTTCAGACGGCTCCTCGTTCGCAGAAGCAGGCAGAGGGGGCAGCTCGGGCCGCATCTGGCAGCGGCTCATGTGATGTATCGAGTCACTTTTGGGGATCTGTTGGAAATGGGAACAAAATCACTCTTTAGGAATGAGGAAAGATTCCTGAGCCTCTAAGTTGGTGAGGAGTAGAGATTCCCAGGAAGATTCTAGGCACAGAGTTCTCATCCCCGTCCACGATGTAGATCTCATTGTTAAACCATCCATCTTTCCAGCAGCATCTCCTCCTTAGCTACCTGCTTAGGAGCAAACTCAGATATTTTTTCTCCAGGGAAGGGTCCAAATTGTAAGGACACCCCAAGCTGCCCTAGGTTGGGTTGTGATGAAAGGGGCTGCCTTTTAAAAATACTGTTGCATTTCACATATGCACAATTCCAAGTAGGAATTTACCCATGCAATCGCATTGCATGCTGTGTGTGCTTAGCACAGCCATTCTGAGCTTCCTGCAGAAAAAAACATCATTTAAACCTGTGGGAGCTGGAGCCCACCTTCCCTTCAGTGAGCGTGTGTTGGGAGTGAACCTCAGGGACCCAGTGCAGGTGCCTCCCGGAGCAGAGCTGAACGTGGCTGCAGTGCTGCCTGATGCTGTGTGCACGTCTGCCCCACACCAGTCCCCTGAGGCCACAGGACAATGGCTTCTTCTGAAGGAGACGCTGCAATTTGACCCAGCACTGGGGAAACTGCGGGGCTGGACTGAATGAGAAGCGCTGCTGTACAGCACATTCAAAATAGCTTCAGGGCCTTGGCCAGTGTGGCTCAGTTGGTTGGGCCTTGTTCCATGCACCAAAAGGTTTCCAGTTCGATTTCTGGTCAGGGCATATGCCCAGGTTGCTGGCTCCACCCCCAGTAGGGGGCATGCAGGAGGCAGGCAATTGATGTCTCTCACTCACATCGATATTTCTCTCTCTCTCTCTCTCTCACTTCCTCTCTTTCTAAAATGAATAAAAACATATAAAAATAGTTTAAGGGATTTTTACAGACAATTTTGATTCTCTGTGATTGTTCACCTTATGCAATGACTTTGGACTGAACTCCTGTTAATATAAGACATTATTAGATTGATTTGATTAATTTGGGTCAGCAAATTAGGTCATGCAGGGTAACTAGCAATGGGTAGTGGGGTTCAGGAATATGTAAATCAGATGTTAGCCACCACTTTCCCCAGCCAACCCCTCACTGATGACTCAATCTTGCAAAAAAAAAAATAACAACATCTGCCATTATTTCAAACTAGAGGCCCAGTGCGTAAAATTCGTGTACAAGGGGCAGGGTCCTGTCAGCCCAGCCTGCACCCTCTCCAATCTGGGACCCCTTGGGGGATGTCTGATGCCAGTTTAGGCCCTAAACCAATTGGGCCTAAACCAGCAGTCGGCATCCCTCTCACAATCCTGGACTGCTGGCTCCTAATTGCTCACCTGCCTGCCTGCCTGGTTGTCCCTAACTTTCTCCCTCCCCCCGCCAGCCCGATCATCCATCACTGCCTCTGCGTGCCGGCCTGACTGCCCCTAACTGCCCCCCTGCCGGCCTGGTTGCCCCTCTAACTGCCTCTGCCTGCTGGCCTGATATCTGCCTGGCCTGGTTGGCCTATGCAGCCTGCTGTTCAGTTGTTTGATTGCCCCTCACTAACCCCCCTGCTGGCCTGGTTGTAGGCAGCCATCTTGTGAGGGTGTGAGGGTTATTTTGCATATTACCTCTTTATTATATAGGATTATTATGTGAATTCTTATACTCATATTTTAGCTGAAGAAACGAAAGCTCAGAGAGGATAGGTAACACAGCCTAGCCACACAGGGGTGCTTTTAAAGGCATTACTCCAGCCCTAACCTGTTTGGCTCAGTGGATAGAGCGTCAGCCTGTGGACTCAAGCGTCCCAGGTTCGATTCCGGTCAAGGGCATGGACCTGGGTTGCGGGCACATCCCCAGAAGGGAGTGTGCAGGAGGCAGCTGATTGATGTCTCTCTCTCATCAATGTTTCTAACTCTCTATCCCTCTCCCTTCCTCTCTGTAAAGAATCAATAAAATATATTTTTAAAAAAATAAATAAAGGCATCACTCCATAACCCCACACAGTGGAAACAGTAAGAATCACTTACACAAAGAATTATTTTTGGGAATGTGTTTACCTTAAAAATAAACAAGTGAGCAAACCCATAAGCGAAGATACATCCTGAGCCTGGGACCTTTACAAACAGGCGCTCCACGGATCTCACGGCCTCATTCAGTGGAAGTGGTGGCACCAGCCAGCAGAACTCGGGAAACATGGGGGTGCTCCGCCTCTCCCTCGAGCGTGATGCGTTTGAGACCCGTGGACCCTGCTGTTTCCCCACTGAGAGAACTGCTCTGTTGGTTTAAATCACTGTCTGACTCTCTGCTCTTCCCTCAATTTGAAGGATCTAAGAATTGAGTGATCATCTCCAACAACCCCCTCTCTCATGACTGAAATCAAGATCAGGCCTGCAGCGACGAGTGAATAAGATGACAACACTGCAGCGTCAGCTTGGAAGAAGCCGGGTCATCCCCAGCAGGTGCCATGCTATCCAGGCTGGGTCTGGGCAGCAGCAGTTTAGGAACGTGAAGTCATTCACGGCTTCCTGCAGGGCCCCAGATGGACAGGTGATACTGACCTTTGCAAGCAAGGTTTTGTGGTCAGTGGAAATCTTTCCCTTGGCCTAGCTTTTAAATCTGCTTCAAATAAAAATCTGTTTGTTTGTTTGTTTTTCATCCTCACCCAAGGATATTTTTCCATTGATTTTCAGAGTGAGTGGAAGAGAGAGGGAAAGACAGAGAGAAGTATCGATGTGAGAGAAACACCTTGATTGGTTGTCCCCACCCGTGCCTTGACCAGGGCCTGGGGAGGGGAGGAGCCTGCAACCGAGGTACGGGCCTTTGACAGGAATCAAACCCAGGGCCCTTCGGTCCGCAGGCTGAAGCTCTATCCACTGGCGAGGGCTCAAATAATCTTCATTAAAATAGCAACTGAATCTTAGCTCTTCCAACCAAGAATTTGGCACCTAGGTTGGGTAGAATTGTTAGTTTCATGTGGCTTATTTCAGACCACATGTGAAGTCTGCACATCCTCTCACAGGCCATTGCTAAATGCTCGCCTGAGGACCCGCTACAGCAGAATCACTTGAGTCTTAGTGAGAAAGACAGACTCCAGGGCCACACTCCAAACCTGCATTCGCATCTTTGGGAATGAGGCCAAGTCTCCATGTTTTAAGACATTCCCAGGATAATCTGATGTGCAGCCAGTGTTGGGAATGGTGGGATGGAATATATAGTCTAATGGCCTTAGAAGGGAAGGGAAGGGAACAACAGCTGAAATTTTCCCAGTAAAATGTGAGGATTGGATAAAAAAGCTTAATTCAGCAAAAAGCATATTTCAAAGGACACAACATAAACGTGGTTAGCACACTCGCTCAGTCAAGGAAGCCCACGGCCACTGCCCTGTGATTGAAACATCCCCTTCCCACCCACTCCCCAGTCTCTACATGTTGAAAATATGGGTTAAGAAAAAGACTTTAAAATGCATACACACCTCTGGAGATGAGCAATCCATGTCATTCATATTGTATGTTCTAGTTGGACCTTTTGTAAAAAAAGGAATAAGGAGTCCGTTGCTTCCCCTCCTACCAGTGGGTCTGAACTCCACACTTCCTTAGAGCATCATAGGGAGGACACAGACAATGGAATTTTCCAGATGTTCTGAACACTCCGTTCCCAGGGCCGCCTCTATGAGGTAGCAGACTTCAGCCCCCGAGGAGCTCCCTGGTAGACCAGAGAAAGGGAGGCTAGAGAATCAGGAGGCGGCCTTGGGCGTTGCTGGGCTCGGCTGCGGTTCCAGCTCCCCTTGCCATGGCTCCCTGCCGTCCACCGAGCTCTCCTCTTGGGTCTTTCCCAGGAACACACCCAGCTCACGGGGAACGGAAGCAGAGTTACATATTAACAGAGAATGGGGAGGAGGCACCCCAAAACAATATCCCCAGCACATGAACTCGTCGCTGCCCCCCTCCCTGGGCTGTTAACATGGGAGGCGCAATGACCGGCTTCCGTGTCGGTTGCTAAGGAGGGAGAGGCCTCTGCAGTGCCCAGTTACAAGCCTGGGCTTGACCGCCGTGTCCCGGTGTCCCCTTTGCTGGAGGAGCAGTCAGGCAGCAGGAAACTTGTGACAGAGGGCAGATGAGAGGGTGTTTAGCAATGACCCAGGAAGGGAGTGTGAGTGGCAGTAAGGGACTCTGCCTTTGGACTTAGACTTTTCTTAAAAAAATATATTTTATTGATTTTATTGATTTTATTGAGAGGAAGGGAGAGGGATAGAGAGTTAGAAACATCGATGAGAGAAAAACATCGATCAGCCGCCTCCTGCACACCCCCCACTGGGGATGTGCCCGCAACCCAGGTACATGCCCTTGACTGGAATCGAACCCAGGACCCTGGAGTCCTCAGGCCGACGCTCCATCCACTGAGCCCCAGTGCATGAAATTTGGACTTAGACTTTGTGGTAAAGAACAAAGAATTTTTTAGTATAAGTAGGTCCCATTCAACAGCTGAACATACTAATATTAAAACATTATGCTTACCTGAAATTGGAATTAAACCAGGCATCCTGCATTTTTATTTGTTGAAACTGAAAATACAGAGAGAAGAGGTCCACTAGGGTCTAGTCCCCATCTCTGTGGTGTGGACAGTGTAGGGTCCCCATCTGCTGCGGGGAAGTCTTCACACAATCCTATTCAGAGCCCAGTGCTCTGGCAGGTCTGAGATGGGTGCTTAGCCCGAGTGAAACACTGTAGGGACATAGGAGAGACTGCACGTGGGATTGCTTCACTGACCCATCAAATGGCTATCGACAGCCATGTCTGGAGACATGCTACGACTCCTGCCGTCATGGGATAAACAAGGTGGTGGAGGAGGCAGCTGATATACAAGGAAAAGCGAAATGGGGCTGGCCCTCAAAAATGCCAGAGGTGGGAGGAGTAGGGGATTCACAGAGGCGCCCCTAGATGGCAGCAGTGAAAGCCCTAACCAGCTTTCCAAAACAGCACCCACCAGGGAATAATGGTTGTAAAGTATTGTCCTAAAACAAAACACACAGAAACCATTTCCTGGGTGGGACACCCATCAGACTGCAGCTGAGCCACATGCAGGAAGCCACACAGGACTGACCTAAACATCACAACTTAGGGACCCTGTCCATGCCCTCCAATCCCCAGCCACCATTAGCTCCCCTTCCATCGTGTTGTGGAGTTAGAGCCTGATCCCTTAGCTTATACTTATTATTAGTCCAAGTTTATTTTTCTAGGCACCAACCTGATTACTTCTAGAAACATGAGTTGGTAGAAATTATACCATCACATATTTTGGAGCCTGCATTTCAGCAAGGTGCTGAGTTCTTCACAGCCAGCCCCACTGCAACCGTGGCTGCTTTCTCCTGGCCTAAGGAGCTATTTTCCAGACGAGAAGAGAGAAACCAAAGAACTTACATGCTTACTAGAGGCCCAGTGCATGAAATTCCTGCACTGGTAGTGTCCCTAGCAGCTGCCAGCTGCCGGCCAAGGCTTCCCTTCATTCCACACCACCCCCTGGTGGTCAGTGCATGTCATAGCAAGCAATCAAACTCTAGATCAGGGGTCCT
>NW_006282204.1:512961-514153 GCF_000327345.1 Myotis davidii
AACGGCCCTTTCACAGGGGTCGCCTAAGACCATCCTGCATATCAGGTATTTACATTTGTAGCAACATTACAGTTGTGAAGTAGCAACATTACAGTTGTGAAGTAGCAACGAAAATAATTTTATGGTTGGGTCACAACATGAGGAACTGTATTTAAAGGGCCAGAAGGTTGAGAACCACTGATATAGGATATGAACTGCCTGTGGACATGGGAACAGGGTGGTGAAGACCTGGGCGGGGGGCGTGGGGGTGTGTGTGGGGGGGTGAATAAGGGCTGGAAAGAGGGGGTAGAGGGGAATGGGAGTTATCTATAATACTAAAAACCAAACAAACAAAAAAGTTACTTTCCAGGGTGCTATGGCCACAGGCCGCGGTGGTAGAGATGTAATCAGCATAGGTGCCAGGGGGGAAAGTGCCCGAGAACTAATTGTGCAGCAGCAGGCCAGCTCTCAGGTCTGTCATCTCACAGAGGAAACTGAGGCTCAGTGAGATCACTGGCCCCGGGTAGCACAGTGAGAGGCCGCCCTGGGACAGAGCTCAGGAGTGGTGGCCCCCTCACCCCAAGGCCATGGTCTTAACCAGTATTCTCCATGGCAGTGGTTCTCAACCACTCCAGGGGACATGTGGTAATGCCTGGGGACATTTTTAGTTGTCACAACTGGGAGGAAGGGGAGTACCGTGGCCTCTAGGGGGTGGAGGCCAGGGACGCTGCTAAGCTTCCTGCAATGCAGGACAGGCCCCTCAACACAGAGCTTCCCAGTGCAGTCAGCCCTGCTGGGAGGCCTCTTCCTGGAACCCAGGGACTTGGGCTTAGACTCTCGTCTATAAAGAACAGAGATAAGCTCAGGACGCCTGCATTCGAGAAGTGATGTTTAAATCTTCCAATCGCAGTCCTATTCCAAATACCCTGAGCTCCAGAGATGCTTCCAGAAGAGCTTCCGGTGCACCTGTTCCAGCAATGGCCTGAACATTCGCGTCTCCAGGAGAATAAGAAGGGCGGCTCCCTCTGAGCCAGTCTCCGCCTCCGTAAACCTCGCGGGGCTGGTCCTCATGGTTCCAAAAGGCTGGGAGTAGGTGGGTGGCAACGCACTCTGGCCAGGGCACCCCGCAGGCGCAAGCGAGCCCTGAGCTGGGGGCGTGGCTTGGGCGGGGCCCTGAGCGGGGCGGGGCCCTGAGCGGGGCGGGGCCCTGAGC
>NW_006282204.1:514868-515189 GCF_000327345.1 Myotis davidii
GGGGTTGGGGCTCCTGCTGCTCAGGACTAGCAGAGGCTCCCGCTGCGGCGATTAAAATGCGCTTTAATTTGCCACTAGACCCTGTAGATATTCATAGCTACCCCTGCACCCTACACACACCCTTAGCGTGTGGATAGTCAATAAAAGATAAATATGTGCGATTGGGGCAGTCCTGGCAATGCCAGGCTCCCTTCGGCGCCGGTTAAGGGCAGAGGCGCGCACACAGGTGATCCGAGGAGGGTTCTGCGCAGCGCAGCTGGGAGCCAGCCGGTTTGTGTAATAAATGCAGAAATTGGCCACCATTATTGTTAGAGAAAGGGT
>NW_006282204.1:515274-517628 GCF_000327345.1 Myotis davidii
GTCTTCTTTTCAGTATTTTGTCAGGCCAAAAAAATAAACATAAGCTCTCAGAGATAATACTCATACAGTTTTGTTAGATGTCCTTCCAGGCCAGTGATGGCGAACCTATGACACGCGTGTCAGAAGTGACACGCGAACTCATTTTTTTGGTTGATTTTTCTTTGTTAAATGGCATTTAAATATATAAAATATAAGTCTTTGTTTTACTATGGTTGCAGATATCAAAAAATTTCTATATGTGACACGGCACCAGAGTTAAGTTAGGGTTTTTCAAAATGCTGACACGCCGAGCTCAAAAGGTTCGCCATCACTGGTCTAACCTTTCACTATGGGATATATACATAAAATATGTATGTAACCATACCATATGAAGTCTTTTATAATTTTTTCTCACTTAAAGGCATATTTTCATGTCACTGAATAGCTACATTATCATTTTAATGATTGTCCAACACTCCATTGTATGAATTTGTCATTATTTAACCAGTTTCCTACTAATGGACAGTTAGCTTCTTTCCATTGTTTTGCTACTAATTATCTATACTAATAAAAGGGTAATATGCTAATTAGGCTGGATAGACCAGACGTCTTCTGGACGTCCTTCTAGACAAAGCCATGGTGGTGGGCCGAGGCCGAGCAGTTAGGGGCAATCAGGCCAGCAGGGGAGCAGTTAGGGTGATCAGGCAGGCAGGCAGGGGTGGTTAGGGGTGATCAGGCAGGCAGGCAGGTGAGTGGTTAGGAGCCAGCGGTCCCGGATTGCAAGAGGGATGTCCCGGACTGGAGAGGATGCAGGCCAGACTCAGGGTGCAGGCCAGTCTAGGTCTCAGATACCAGAGTGTTTTGGCCCCCCATCCATGCACAAATTTCATGCACTGGGCCTCCAGTATATTATAATCAGGGATACACTCACTGCACATCTTTCTGGTACATTGTGATAGGTCTTTTATTATTTCCTTCATGTGTCTGGAAAATGAAGTGTTGGATCAAGGTGTGTGCAATTGGAAATTTTGATGGATATTGCCAAGTTGCCCTCCGTCTGTTTACCCACCATCAATGTGTGAAGATAGGAGAAGCTGTTGTGGAGCCAGCTGCTGAGACCACTGATGGTTTAAGAAACTTTTTGTTTCCTCCAGTGACAGCAAGAGACAGGGCGACGAGGGATTCGGCTGGTGGAAGAGTTAACCCCTAAAAGACTAACGTGTGTTGCAGAATGGCCAAAGAGGACATCCCGAGTGCCTCAAAGGACTTGCAGGAGCTGCAGAGGAATCTGTCTTTGCTCATAGAATCAGTCCAGAATAACTCGAAGGTCAGTTTCTAATCAGTGTGTGTAATGGAAAATCCCAAGGTAACGTTAGCTTAAGCCCCATAGAAAGCTATCTCTCTGCCATGTCTAAGTTGTGACCTTCAAGCTCATTGTCCCAGATGGCTAGCCTCAGCCATCATATCCACATTCCAGGCAGTACGAGGGAGGAGAGGGGCAAGAAAGCCACCGTGAATTTCAGGAGACTTCCTGAGAGTCACACGTACAACACATCCAGTTTCACCTTATAGACCAGAAGCTCAGCCGCAGGACCACCCCCTGCACGAATGCAGTTCTTCATTGGATGTGGAAAGGCTGCTCTCAGTCCAGGTCTCAGATACCAGAGTTTTTTTTTTAGCTTTGTTGTTAATTTGGGCTCATCTATTACCCTGAGAGGGGGCCAAAGTTGCAGATCTGAGTTCAGTATTCCATCAGAAACCCAGTGTCCAATAGAAATGTGATGTAAGCCACAGATGTAATTTAAAGTTTTCTAGTGACTGCCCTGGCCAGGTATCTCCGTTGGTTGGAGCGTCTTCCCATGCACCAGAAGGTTGTGGGTTTGATTTCCATCAGGGCACATATCTAGGGTGCAGGTTTGATCACGGGTCGGGGTGCATATGGGAGGCAACCAGTCAATGTTTCTCTCTCTCTCTCACCCTCTCTCTCTAAGAAAAAAAGAAAAATCAATAGAAAAATATATCCATGGGTGAGTACTAAAAAGATGGTAAAGTTTTCTAGTGGACACATTTAAAAATTAAAAGGAAGTAGATGAAATTAATT
This sequence comes from Myotis davidii, assembly GCF_000327345.1. Taxonomy (NCBI): domain Eukaryota; kingdom Metazoa; phylum Chordata; class Mammalia; order Chiroptera; family Vespertilionidae; genus Myotis; species Myotis davidii. The sequence continues at coordinate 517,355 of NW_006282204.1, forward strand.
TTAGTAATGTATTTTATTTAATCTAGCATACCCAAAATATCGTTTCAACATGTAATCGTTATAAAAATTATTAATGAAGCCGAAACCAGTTTGGCTCAGTGGATAGAGTGTCGGCCTGCGGACTGAAAGGTCCCAGGTTCGATTCCGGTCAAGGGCATGTACCTGGGTTGCGGGCACATACCCAGTGGGGGGTGTGCAGGAGGCAGCTGATCAATGTTTCTCTCTCATCGATGTTTCTAACTCTCTATCTCTCTCCCTTTCTCTCTGTAAAAAA
>NW_006282204.1:517997-520336 GCF_000327345.1 Myotis davidii
CATCAGGGGGCAGACGCTCAATGCAGGAGCTGCCCTCTGGTGGTCAGTGTGCTCCCACAGCCAACCTCCTGTGGCCCCTCTCCCACCTACCTGGCTGGTTCTCCACCCCCTTCAATTGGCCCCAATGGGGATGCCGGCTGGCCAACCTCCTGCGACCCCTACCCCCTGGGCCAGCCAACCTCCTGTGGCCCCTCCACCCCCTTGCTGGCCAGCCAACCTCCCTTACCCCCACCCAGCCAACCTCCCGCAGCCCCTCCCCCCAGCCAGCTGGTCCCCCGATAGGCCTTGATTGTCAGCCAGGCCGATGGACCCCCACCCATGCACGAATCCGTGCACCGAGCCTCTAGTATACCCACAAAAATGTGTGTGTTGGGTAATGAACTGTTTTGTGTCCCAGGTTCGATTCCGGTCAAGGGCATGTACCTGGGTTGCGGGCACATACCCAGTGGGGGGTGTGCAGGAGGCAGCTGATCAATGTTTCTCTCTCATCGATGTTTCTAACTCTCTATCTTTCTCCCTTTCTCTCTGTAAAAAATCAATAAAATATATTAAAAAAAATTATTAATGAAAAAAGTTATTTAGATGCTTTACTGTTTTTTTTATACTAAGTCTTGGAAATCCAGTGTGCATTTTATGTATCATATCTTACTTTGAACTAGCCACTTTCCAGGGGTTCACTATTCAATGGTGATGGGACTTCAGATAGTATATTTCAGTTCCCTGCATTTATCTTTATAGCTTTCTTTTATGTGCCTTTCAGCATTTTGTCAGGAAAATAATAACAGCTCCCAGATACGGCATTATTAACATTTTGTTGTATGTCCTTCTAGACTTTTTTCTGGGCAATCTTATATATAAAAGCCTAAGTGAATGACTGGAATGACCGGTTGACCAGTCGCTATGATGTGCACTGACCCCCAGGGGGCAGATGCTCAAAGCAGGAGCTATCCACAGAGCCAAATCCGCTAGGGCTAGAGAGCTTTTCTTTTCGTTGGACAAGCAGCAGGCTGAGACTCTGTTACTAAAGGTTAACCCTTCTGCCTTCTGCACTTGATTCGCATTCCATGTGTCAGCTGTGTCCTATAAAGTCACCTCCAGCACTCAGTCAGCAAATCCTGGGCCTCTGCTGTTTGGGGAATACAGGGCGAGGTTCCGGTAAACTCCTGGTCACAGAATTTCCATCCACAATGACTACATACCTGTTGTATTACTATTTCTGTTTAAAGACACTTTATTTAAGATGTATGGTTGATTCATTAACAGTGAGCTCACAGCAGACTGCACCATAGCTCTTGCCTGAATGAAGCTTATCTAACACATTTTGTTTTCTCTGTAAGTCACAACGCTGCCTTCTTACACATGGTGCCATTTTAAACGGTGAAATCACCACCACCAGCAACAAAAAACAAACTCATAAAAATGTGGGGGGACAGATGGCACTCAGTGGGTCATGAAAAGGACAGTTGTTCAGAGAGCGGAAACTAGAAGGCAAGTGTCACTGAGTTTGACCTCAGCTGGGAATGTGTGTGTTAGGCGACAAGTGTTTTGCTGCTTTGTGCATATTCACAAAAGCAGGGCAAGTATTGTGCCCATGTTAGTGAGCAGGCAATTCTGCAAATCCACGCCCGCTAGAGAGAGATGTATACGAGCCAGCCCTGACTGAACACCTGCTATAGGCCCCACACTGACTAGGCATGTGGTGTGCCTTCTTCCTATTTTCACCCACCTGTGAGTTAGACATTACAGCATGTGAACTCTGGCCTCCTGGCATTTCTTCCCTTCTTCATCTTTCGTCCTCAGCCTTGGTCCTTGGACTGGATTTGGGCTAGAGCAGTGGTCGCCAACTGGTGGTCCGTGAGGTCTGAAAGGGTAGCGACTGCTGGGCTAGAGGACTTCCTGGCCAGCCGGCTCCCAGGATGATGGGGCAGGTTATCAGTGGGGTAAGCCCTGACGTGTGTAATATCGTCCTGCGGCAGAGTAGTTTCTTTTAAAATGCTATTGAATTAATATTAATTGTAGGCCCAGCTGCAGAAGAGGCTAAGGAGAAAGTCGATTCCTTAAGGACAAGTAGCACAGGCCTGCTTTTCTCCTGGATCCCCGCAAGTCCCCTCGAAGTTTCCCTGTCCCCCGCTGCCGCCCGCTCAGGGCCATCAGCTGCCGGGGCCAGCAGCGCGGCTGTCCCACTTCTACAATCTCCCTAACTGCCTCTTGCACAGGACTGCCAGGCTCATCCTTCTTAGATTATTTTTCTTACTATCCTCACAATCCTGCTCAAAAGCCCGCACTTTACTTCCCATTTTTTCCCTTTTTTTTGTTTATTTTTTTACTTTCCATTTGAC
>NW_006282204.1:523848-536766 GCF_000327345.1 Myotis davidii
CCTCCCTTACCCCCACCCAGCCAACCTCCCGCAGCCCCTCCCCCCAGCCAGCTGGTCCCCCGATAGGCCTTGATTGTCAGCCAGGCCGATGGACCCCCACCCATGCACGAATCCGTGCACCGAGCCTCTAGTATACCCACAAAAATGTGTGTGTTGGGTAATGAACTGTTTTGTGATTTCTGTGCTGGATAGCACAGCCCCGCTGCGGTCCATTGGAGAAGACACCGCTTTGTGGTCTGGAGTAATACACTCTGTAGAGAGGCTTTCTCGACTTGTCCCAATGCTGCGGGCACTCTGGATTTAGACAGCTTTTCTTTTTCTTTTTTTTGTTTTTAAAAAAATATTTTTATTGATCTCTGAGAGCAAGGGAGAGGGAGAGAGAGAGAAACATCACTGATGAGAGAAAATCACCAATCCCCCTACTGGAGATCGAGCCCGCAACCTGGGCATGTGCCCTTGACACTATCCACAGAGCCAAATCCGCTAGGGCTAGAGAGCTTTTCTTTTCGTTGGACAAGAGGCAGGCTGAGACTCTGTTACTAAAGGTTAACCCTTCTGCCTTCTGCACTTGATTCGCATTCCATGTGTCAGCTGTGTCCTATAAAGTCACCTCCAGCACTCAGTCAGCAAATCCTGGGCCTCTGCACTCTGGCCTCCTGGCATTTCTTCTTCCCTTCTTCTTTCGTCCTCAGCCTTGGTCCTTGGACTGGATTTGGGCTAGAGCAGTGGTCGCCAACTGGTGGTCCGTGAGGTCTGAAAGGGTAGCGACTGCTGGGCTAGAGGACTTCCTGGCCAGCCGGCTCCCAGGATGATGGGGCAGGTTATCAGTGGGGTAAGCCCTGACGTGTGTAATATCGTCCTGCGGCAGAGTAGTTTCTTTTAAAATGCTATTGAATTAATATTAATTGTAGGCCCAGCTGCAGAAGAGGCTAAGGAGAAAGTCGATTCCTTAAGGACAAGTAGCACAGGCCTGCTTTTCTCCTGGATCCCCGCAAGTCCCCTCGAAGTTTCCCTGTCCCCCGCTGCCGCCCGCTCAGGGCCATCAGCTGCCGGGGCCAGCAGCGCGGCTGTCCCACTTCTACAATCCCCCTAACTGCCTCTTGCACAGGACTGCCAGGCTCATCCTTCTTAGATTATTTTTCTTACTATCCTCACAATCCTGCTCAAAAGCCCGCACTTTACTTCCCATTTTTTCCCTTTTTTTTGTTTATTTTTTTACTTTCCAATGGAACTGAGCCATGTATATAATTTTAAAGTTTCTAATAGCCACATTAAAAGCATAAAAAGAAACAGGTGAAATTAACTTTAATAATATATTTTATATAGCCTAGTGCCGTGGTCGGCAAACTGCGGCTCGCGAGCCACATGCGGCTCTTTAGCCCCTTGAGAGTGGCTCTTCCACAACATACCATGTGCGGGTGTGCACGTACAGTGCGATTGAAACTTCGTGGCCCATGAGCAGAAGTCCATATTTTGTGGAAGAGCCGACCACTGATGTAAATCATTAGTGAGATATTTTACATCCTTTTTTCCATATACTCAGAGCATTCCATTCAGATGTTAAATTTTATTGGAAATACTTTATCTCTATTCAGATTTCATAAAATTTTCAGTTGAAAATTTATTTGAGACATAACTGACTTATTCAAAATGTAATTTAAAACTTTCCAATGACTGAATCACATTTCAATTTTTAAATTTAAAGTCAATTAAAAACCCAGTTCATCAGTCACACAAGCCACATTTCAGGCGCTCGACAGCGACTGTGCTGGCACCTGGAGCTCACCCTCGCCCTCCCTCCCGCGTGGTCACTGGGACTGTCGCGAGGAAGAACCAGAGAGAACCAGTCAGCCGGCAGTAGCCGTCCAGCTGTGGCCAACATGGTGTCCAGGCTGATGACGGAAAGGCTTTTTCCTAACAAGGTGGCAGTCGTTGAGAGCATTTGACAGGGAGAGAGGGATTTAGCTCTGATGGCCTCCATTGTGCCATGTGGACGCTGCATGACTCTAGGTGACGCCTTAGTCCCCCCTTGCCCCAGCTTTAGTGGGTGCACGGAGCAGCCGGGCAGCCGGGCATCTTGTTTACCAGCAGGTCTGACGCGGGGGTTGGGCAGGGCTGCGATGCTGCGTTTCCAGCAAGCAGGTGAGCTGGGACCTGACCTCTGTGCCTCTGGCCTCTGCTGGGCAGTGGGAGGCAGGTGTACAGAAGTGCATCAGTGCACACACGTGCTGGGCATCTGCTGAGGCCCTTCCTCCCTCGCAGGGCTCGCGGTTGGGTGGGGCTCACATTCACCTTCAGTTGTGGGTGTGAGGGTTCCCGTCAGGGAGGGTTGTTATTGCTCTTCCTTCGGAGCCTTCCAGCGTGCCTCCCGCAGCGCGGGCGTCAGACGTGCATCTAATCCTGGCTCTTCCTTCTGCCCGCAGGTTGTTGCCTTCATGAAGTCTCCAGTGGGCCAGTACCTGGACCGCCACCCTTTTGCAGCCCTCACCTTGCTGGTGTTTGTTGTAATGTCGGCTGTTCCTGTTGGCTTCTTCCTGCTCCTTGTGGTTTTTACCTCCCTGGCTGCCCTTGTGGGCGTCATGTTACTGGAAGGTACTTGCTCAGTTATTCGCCCCCTTGGAAAAATGACTCAGCTGGGAGGACACTCTTTATTGGGCATCTGCAACTCTGGTCAAAGGTCCCTACTCTTGTCAAAATCACATGGACCACGGCTGCTTGTCAGAGTAGTTAAAACACGGGCTCCGGAGTCTGCGTTAAAATTTGTACTCTCAGTGCATTGTTGGACGAGTTCCATACCCTCACAGCCTCAGATTCCTCTCTGTGAGGCGGGGAGATAACATGCCGTCTCAGAGGGTGGTTGTGAGGATTGGAACTGACATTTCGTGAAGAGTTTGGCACAGTGGACAGGCAGGGCAGCCTCTCCGTGAATGCTGACCGTTGTCCAACAGAGAGGCCGTCACGCCAGCCAGTCACTGAGCGCCCGCTGCCTGCTGTGCCTTGCGAGGTACTGAGGCTCCCCTTCTCCCCTTTCCTCCTGACGTTCCAGTGCCAACTCTCAGCTTCCTCCTGTGATGCTAAGTTAACATCGCCCAGAAAGCAGATCTGTTTGGCTCAGTTTGCCTTTTCAAGTCAGATCACAAGCCACAACATGCTAGCCAAAGGGATGGTTGGCAGTGGGTCAGGCAGTCACCTGCGGTCCCTGCTGTGGCTTCTCAGAGCTAAGAGCACCCAGAATTGTTTCCCTGCCCCGGGGACTGGACGAGGCAGTTTATACTTGAAGAAGGTAGGCATGATGGGCGATGAGCCAACTACCTCTTGGCAGTGTGGTCATTCAGTAAGTATTGATGGGCAGGCGGGCGAGTGAATGAATGGTGGAGGGATGAATGAGTACTGGGACAAAGTGAGTTTAGAGAGAGAGAGATGGGTCCCCTTTATTTTGGTGACAAAGCTTTACAGAAGGCAGGGCTTGAAGATGTGCGATAATGTCATCTCCTTTGGGTAAGGAAGGGCTTTCTAGGCCGGAGGAACAGCATGTGCAAAGCCTTTAGAGCAGTGGTTCTCGGACTTGAGTGTGCATGAGGCTTGCTTTGTGAAAATGATGACTTCAGGCCTCATCCAGAGATGAGGTCTGAGGTAGGGTCCAGAAATCTGAATTTTTAAAAATATATATATATTTATTGATTTCAGAGAGGAAGGGAGAAAGGGAGAGCCTACAACCTGGGCATGTGCCCTTGACAGGAATCAAACCTGGGACCTTTCAGTCCACAGGCGGGCACTCTATCCATTGAGCCAAATCAGCTCGGGCCAGCAATCTGAATTTCTAACCAGCCTCCCAATGCCTCTGGTTCTGATGCAGTGGTTACTGGCCGCACTTCAGAAAACGCTGACCTAGGCTTCTGTGAGTCTCATGAAAAGGCAGCACAGTGTTTAGATTCTATGTTTACAGACATCACCAAGGCCATGGGGGTGAGTCCCGGCTGCTCACTACGCCTGAAGCAAGAACCAGGGTGTCTGCCAGCCATCCTGCCATGTCGTTAGCCCTACATTGGAAAGGGGGACTCGTTATGGGGGGAAGGAGAAGCAGGGCACACAGAAGCTGCCACCGCCCAGCACACATGTGGCAAGTCATGGAGTTGTCAGCCAGTACCTGCAGGCATTTATCATTTACCCTTTCTACACACGCGTCAAACTAACGCCCCAGGAGGCCCCAGAGGCGGTGAATGGCTTAACTAGCATCCGCCTCCGGCTGTCTGCTCTGAGAGCCCCGCCCTCCCTGATAGTTGGTACTGAGTTTTCCCTCACGGATCCCACTTTATGAAAAATGTATTTTTGTCACTTAAAAAAGTCCGAGTTAACTGTTTTTTAAACACGACGGTCCAGGGTCTGGCAGCTGTGTGAGCTGATGCCACTAACCAAGCTCTCCTCCAGGGCTGGTCATCTCTGTGGGTGGCGTCGCGCTGCTCTGCGTCCTCTGTGTCCTGGTCTTCGTGTCACTCTCCGTGTCAGGGACAATCATCGTGTCCTACGTGGCAATGTCCAGCCTCATCAACTACTGGTTTTCTCCCAGGTAAACACCTATCATGCGGTAACCTAATCGTTTCCTTGCGGGGGAGGGGGAGGGTGGTTACAAATAATACCCTCACCCAACAGTGTTAGAAGCATAATTGTAGGAGGCCAGGTCCTCATCATTCCCTGCGCACATCGGGCATCACATGGGAATTCACGGTGGAGTTTCAAACAAAACTATCGCTCTCGTCCACCCACATGACAATTGTGTTGTCATGGCAACTCTATGAGGTAGCTATTGATTTGTTCCTTTAGAAAGATGTTCATTAATTTACAGAAATTCAAATTAAGGTATTTTTCTGGGAGGAAGGAGGAATATCCATGTTCTGTCTTGGTCCCTGTTCACATTGCGGGTAAGTCTTGAACTTGTTCCTCAGGCGGACGCCTTCCCCGGGGCCTGTGTGGGGACAGCGCTCCATCTGACATTCAGCTGCTGGAGGGACTAGCGGGCCCGGACCTTATGCCTGTAATGGGCCACCATCCTCGGGGCTTCCAAGGGGATTTTTTTATGCTTGCGTTTTGTCTTTGAGGATTTTTGGATCTGAGTTCCAGGTGGGCTGTGACCCATTGTGCTTCATTTCAGCCCTTGCTGAATTAATCGTGCTCTGGGCCAGGGACCCTCACAGCCACCGGGGAGGCAGGCACTAGCCCCATTTTGCAACAGGGAGGAGTCCAAGTCCCAGCACCAAGTGGCAGGGAAGGGACTCAGATCCAGATCAGGTACTTAAAAGCCTTCTTACCCGAGATGTAAAATGACTTTCCGACCAGGGTCGGCAAATGCGTTCTGTAAGGGGCCAGATGGTGCATTCCAGATTTGGCAGATCGTGTGGTCTTTGTTGCCACCACCCAGCTCTGGTGCTGTGGTGTGAAAGCAATAGATAATTAGCCAACAAAAATGAGTGTCCCTGAGTTCCAGTAAAACTTTATTTACAAAAGTGGGCAGTAGGCTAGATTTGGCCGGAGGGCTGCGGCGCACCAGCCCGTGCTCTCAGGACTGAGATGCTAAGCTTGGTTTCTGCAGAGTAGCCCCTGAGCCTCATGGATGTCCCTGCAGTTGCATGAGGCTTCTCATACATTGTTTTGATCGCTGTCAGTCTTGAAGGAGATGAAAGAGGAAATGTTGGTCTGTTTAGCTTATTGAGGTTGACGCCTCTGCGTCCACGCCTCTCCCTGCTGCACATGCTCTGCCACAGGCGGGGAGACGGAGACAGAGTCAGGGCTGGCTCCTGGCCACCTCCTCCCGCTCCCCGTGTCCGTCATGGAGAGACGAGACGGAGTCAGAGCTGCTCCCAGGCAAGGTGCTCGGACCCTTGGGCTCTCCACACGGCAGTGCTCAGCCTTTTGTTCCCAGGCCCCATCTTACCTTCTTTAAAAAGATGAGTCTTTCGAGAATTTTTGTTTATGTGGTTTCAGTGTATCGATAATTGTTCAAATGGAAATTATAACAGAAATTTGAAAAATATTCATTTAAAAGAACAAAATTACCTGTTGAATACAGAACATATTTTTATGAAAAGTAGTTATGTTTCCAATACAAAACGGAAGGAGTGGCCTTGTTTCCCATTTTGCAGAGATCTTTAACGTCTCCCTAGGCCAGTGATGGCGAACCTTTTGAGCTCGGCGTGTCAGCATTTTGAAAACCCCTAACTTAACTCTGGTGCCGTGTCACGTATAGAAATTTTCTGATCTTTGCAACCATAGTAAAACAAAGATTTATAGTTTTGATATTTATTTTATATATTTAAATGCCATTTAACAAAGAAAAATCAACCAAAAAATGAGTTTGCGTGTCACCTCTGACACGCGTGTCATAGGTTCGCTATCGCTGCCCTAGGGGGTGGGCTGTCCTGTCTGTGCGCTGTCCCACTGTGTGCTGCCCTGAGCCGGTGCTCGGGGCGAGGAGCCGCCTTCGCAGATGGTCAGGCCTGCTCCGTGCTAGAGCACCGAGCTCGGGAAGTGCAGCTCTTAATGGCGCGTTGCAATGTGAGCTTTTGTCAGCAAGTTCTCACTTCAAGTCATCCTAAGTTCTAAGACTTTAAGCAAAATGGTGCATGAAGCCAGTGTCACCGCAGGTAGCTCACCAAGCGCACAAAGCCTGTGGTGGTGCATCCGTGCTGGGACAAAAGGCGCGGTCGCGGACCTGCTGCGCCTCGTTACATTAGAACCCACTGGTCTATCTAGTACTCGCAGTAGATCTTTCCAGCCGTGCACCATCGCGTAACTTCGTTGGTCATTGGAGAATATTGGTTCATTGAGTCATGCGGCTCTTCCAATTACACTGTGAAAAATTGGAGCATGAGAGTGGAAAAGACGTGTGTGTTATGCTATTAAGAAAATAGTGGTCAGTGGAAAGCCCTTGCACCAGTGATACTTTAAAATTCAAGAGACAGATGCCTCTCTTGTTAAATAATCCACAGCGCAGAGGGAGAGGAACTGCCCACTTTATTTCAAGATGCAAATGGAATTTTGACCCTAAAACAAAAAATAACATAACTAAAATTTTAAAAAAGGAAAAAAGGAAACAAAACTCTAAGCTGGGTTTATGGGAACTAAGCAGTCTTTTGAGGAGCCACACCGACCTGCCTCCTGTGCAGCTAAGCCAGCCTGAGGAGGAGGAGGCTGCGCTGCTCGGCCGGGCATCGCGAGGCCTCTGGCCCGTGGTGGGGAGAGTGGGGCAGTTGGTAGAGCCACCACGTTGCTTACGTACGGCGCTTACGTACAGTGCCTGGCCTCCTTACAGCTCTTCCTAAGGGAGAGGGGATTCCTTCTCAGCCCTGTGTTATCAGGTAGGAATGCTTTGGCTGTCAAGTAATGAAACCCGAAGCAGATACCAGCTTAGACAAATGGGTTTACTTTATGGCCTAACCAAAAGCTGGAGACGCCCAGGCTTCCCCAGGCCCTCTGGCGCCATCACATCCCAGCTACCTGCTGTGTATTGCCATCTGGAGCCGGTCGGTGTCACCTGATAACCACAAGGAAGATGCTATGGCTCTGGCTGCACCGACTATGTTCAGAGCAGGCGAAGCGAGACCAATTGAGTTCCTTCATCGGCGGAGTCTGCCCTTTCTATCAAGTGAAATTTTCCCAGGACCTCTCTCCATCCTCCCCAACCAGCCTCTGTGGCTAGCGTTTTGTCAGGTGGGTGCTCCAGGCTGGAAGGGCAGGCGATGAAGTGTTTAGTTCTCTCAGCTCTTGAAGGAAAATCTTTCGAGGAGATGCACCTTGGGATTGTGTTTGTCAGCCAGGCTGGTGTGTGATGGGATTATCAGCCCATAGATCCAGGTAATATCAGCAGCACTACCCTCGGAAATCGCCATCACAGGGACTAAAAGAGACCCACCTGTTCCTCCTCCCCCACCTCCCTGGTGTTGAATCATCAAGAAATAGTTGACTAATTGGAATCTGAAGATAAGGGTCTGAATCCCAGCTCCACCACTTTTAGCTGTGTGATCTTGAATATACTGTTTAACTTCTCGATTCTCAAATTTCTTTTTCTTTATTTTCTAATGTATTGATTTCAGAGAGAGAGAGAGAGAGAGAGAGAGAGAGAGAGAGACATCGATCTGTTGTTCCGCTTACTTATGCATTCATTGGTTGATTCTTGTATGTGCCCTGATCGGAGATCGAACCTGCAACCTTGATGTATCAGGACAATGCTCTAACGGTTAGAGCATAATCCACTGAGCCACCCGGCCAGGGCTTGAGCTGTTTTATTGTTAAAATAGGGTTCCTCCTTGCTCTGCCTTTCTCCCTGGATTGTTGTGAGGATACAGGCTGCACGATATCCAAATAAAAGAAGGGAAAAGGGCATCAGCCCTGTCTCCATGTAGTCATTTTAACTTCTTGTGCCCTTGGTTTCCTCACCTGTGAAACTGGTGTAGCCCCAGTCCCGTGTGGTGACAGCAAGCAGCTAAAAATAACTATCAAAGCATGTCCCATATTCAGCTGTGTACACTCTCAGCCCTGCTCTTTACAGAGGCCCTAGAGCTGACCATTTGCTCTCGTCACGGAACAGACCACAGAACCCCAGCAGCGACACCAGCCGGCCTTGACGTCTGCAGGCTGCAGGGGCCCTACCAGGAATGCGGACGGCGGACGGAGCCTGTTCCAGTCATCTTTGGAGAGTTGTCGGGGCACACACGCCGCTGGGATCACGACGCAGAGGGCGCTAGTCAGCTCCTCGGGTGTGTCCTCTGCCCTGTCACTTGTTTGTAGGCCCTGCAGTGGCCCTGTGAGCGCTGCCCTGCTCAGCACCTCGGCCACTCGCCCCTTCTCCCCGTGAGGCAGACTTGCCGTTGGCAGTTTGAGCCCCTAGAGCCTGGCACTGGGATCCTAAGGTTGACTTGACCCAGGATCTTGTGTCCAAGGGCCCAAATTGGAGCAAATGTGGATTGTTTTTTATCTGTTCCTTTTTTTTTTAGAAATGGGAGGAGCTGTTTATTTCTCCACGGGTTTGAAACAAGAGTGGGGGTGAGAAATACCCAAACCAGAGCAAGCTCTTCGGTGTTATTCGCTTTTATTCAGAAAGCACAGCAACATTGGACAATAATGGACTCTCAAAGCTAGAACAGCCTTAATTTTATAGCCAACAGCATTTTTTCAAAAGTCTAAAGGAATAGTATCCACTGCCGACTCCTGGGAAGTGCTTTTACTCTTTGCACTTGATACTTTTGTATTGTTTTAAAGAACTTGTCCTGTTAAGCCATTTTTTAAAAAAGTTCTATGAAAACGCTAAAGGACTACAGAAATTTTTAAAATTCTATGGAATTTCTACTTCAGTGGTTTATTTGCTGTGGATTTTATTCAATAAATATTTGTTTAGATATTTTTTTTTCTTTTTTTACTTTCTATTTCCTTTCTCTTTAGACATCAGACCCCTGTTCTTTGCCGGTTCATGGCAGACCCTGGTAAGATGGCTTTTTAGTTGCTGGTGGTAGACAATTCAAAGTGGCTCACAAAACAGGAGGCTGAGGGGAGGGGTCCATTCCAGCTGGGAAGCCCGGGGCTAGGTCTTGCGGCACTGCTGGGCCCAGGCTCCCGGCTGCCTCAGCACTGTGTCCCTGGAGTGAGCTGCCTTTCCGCAGGCCCTCCCTGCGTGGCATCCGGCCGCTCTGGCTTACAGCAGCCTTATGGGTAGCACTTTGTGCGGGACTAGGAGGCTGCTCTGTTCTAATAGTACATACAGGTGTTCGGGTCTGGCCCTGATTAGACAGGCTTGGGTCATGTGAGCAACCCTGGACCAATCCCAGCAACGGGGATGGACTGTGCTGATAGGGCAGGGCTGGGCTGGGCAAGCTCTTTAGGAACCCGGGGCGGGGGTAGGTCAGCTCCACTGGTCCCACATAGGGTGGAGGTACTGGGGTGCCGACAGATGGGAGGAGGCTCACAAGGAATGTCAGAAGGAAAGGAAATGTGTGCTAGACAGACAAAAACAGATGTGGGCAGTTTGCCACAGTAGGGCATAAAGGAAGTTTCCCAGCATCTCATGATAGCCACATCTGTCACCAAAAGTGCCTTCCCCTGTGCTAGCGTAGAGCTGCCTATCCCTGCCAAGCACGGGGTATGGGCATTGCCGGGGAGTGTTCATGGAATGTGCCTTTCCTTCATGTGAGGGTCTACCCCGCTGGGCTCTGGGGTCTGAGTAGAGAAAAATGAGAAGTTTCCTGAAGTTTCCTTTCTAATGTGGGAGTCACTTAACAAGCGTGTCAGTTCTCTGTTGTTACATAACAACTTGCCACAAACCACGGACTTAACAGAACACATGTCACGTTTTCTGTGTGGTAGGAGTCCTGGCACGGCCGTCAGGGTCAAAGAGGGGGGCTGAGGGACCTGACGGGTAGGGAAGGACAGACCAGAGGCCTCAGGGAGGAAAGGTCCAGGGTTGGCAGGAGGGGCTTTGAGTGGAGAAGTGGGATTTGAGAGGCAGAGCAAGTTTGAACAGAGAAGGGCGGTTACGGAGTGTAAAGAAGGCTTGGACGTCGGGGATCTCTGACCACTTCCCATTGGAAGCTGCCTAAGTCCCAGAGAACGTTAAAATTGAAATTTCCTTTCTCAGTCCAGTGTCATCATGTTTGATTTATTGTGGCCGGGCAGTATTACAATAGCAGAGAAGGCTCTTGGCCGAACCTCTGTGGAAAGGCCGAGTGTGTAACATTATGGAGGAGACGTCCCACAGGAGTGTGTTTTTGGAGGGAGTGGTGTATGTTAGGAAGATGTTAAGCAACACAGAGACCCGGGAAGTAGTCTGAGGGAGGCATCCCAGCTGGCTAGTCCCGGCTGGCTCCGGAAGGAGGAAGACAGTCTGATTTCGTGGTGGGCATCCCCTGAGAGGAAGACTGTGGGACCGGTCCCTGGGCAGACGGGATGGGAGAGGATTCCTGGCCGAGCACTAGGCCTTTTGTCTGAGACGGCAAATCAGAAATCTGGGGGGTTGGCCCCGTTGTCCTTCCCGGAGACCGGGTGGGCTGGTGTTGGGTGCGGGGTCAGCAGTGGGAAGGAAAGGCCCCTGACCTGGCGTCCTCCTTGGCTGGTCCAGAGGCCCATACGGGAGCTCCGGAGGCCTAATGGAGGCGGTGATCGCGTCACCGAGGGGGATGCGGAGGTGAGCCCGGGTCAAGCTGCTGCTGCCTCCTGCTCTCCGAGTAGCAAACTCAGGGTGACCAGTCCCCAGGCGATGGCCCCCCTTCCCTGTGGAACCCTCCCAGGCTTTGGCACCAAATGTTAGGGCTGCTGAGGGGAGAACACATGAGGCCAGAAGAGGTAAAGAATTATAAATGTATCAGGTCATCTGGAGACCAGATGGCTGAGCCCCCAAATGGTGCCAGCGCCCAGGGACAGGGCGTCAGAGGTTTTAAAGGAGTCTAAATGGGTTTTTTCTGGGTGGAGAAATCTCTGGGTGGGTCTGGATCCTGGGAAGGTCCGGAGGGGAAGGATAATGGTCTCAGCAAGTGGAATGTGGTCGAAGAGAAAGGGGATGCTGGTTGAAGTGGCCTGGAGGTCAGTTCCCAGGGGAGGAGCATTGCTTCTGTTTGAATAGACCTCACATCTAAAAGCCTGCTGCCTGGCTGTGCCAGGCGCCGTGGTTCAGGGCAGTGTTTCAGGTAAGGAATGAAGGTTGCTTTCCTGAGAGAAAGCGACAAGGGACCTCAAGACATCACTGGGGACTTCAAGAACTTGAGGAATTCACCAAGTCTGCAGGTGTTGCAGGCAAACCTGGTGGCAGCCAGGTGGCTCAGCTTCTTTGCCCTGAGGGGCTAATGAAAGCACAATCATTAGATTCCAGCAAAGCAGGTTTTTAAAAGCCTATATAATCAATTGCTATCCTTATTGTGTTTGTGCAAACAATCAGGCCAAATTGTAATTAGACTTATTGCAGTGAATAAATTGGGTCTTGATTTAGCTCTTTAATAAAAATAAGGGTGGCTGAAACCGGTTTGGCTCAGTGGATAGAGCGTCGGCCTGCGGACTGAAGGGTCCCAGGTTCGATTCCGGTCAAGGGCATGTACCTGGGTTGCTGGCACATCCCCGGTGGGAGATGTGCAGGAGGCAGCTGATCGATGTTTCTCTCTCATCGATGTTTCTGGCTCTCTATCTCTCTCCCTTCCTCTCTGTAATAAATCAATAAAATATATTTAAAAAAATAATAAGGGTGATTTTAGAGGGAAAATGTGTTTCAATAGATTCCATACATGTAGTTGTGAATGTTAGATTCCAATTCAGTTCATTATTTTCAAAATTTTAATGTTTTTTTAAAATTTTTTTTATTGATTTCAGAGAGGAAGGAAGAGAGAGTGAGAGATAGAAATATCAATGATTGAGAGAGAATCATTGATCAGCTGCCTCCTGCATGCCCCCCACTGGGGATCGAGCCCACAACCTGGGCATGTGCCCTTGACTGGAATCGAACCCGGGACCCTTCAGTCCGCAGGTTGACTCTCTATCCACTGAGCCAAACCAGCTAGAGCTCAAAATTTTAATGTTTTTATGTCAATCAATTTGGCCTAGTCAGGGATATTGCCCCAGTCAGGGATATTGCCCCAAAATTAACAGAAAGGGCCACAAAGAATAGTGAAAGTCAAATTCATGGGACTACCTGCTAAAGAATATAAACTGGTATACTGGCTACTTCCCTTCATAGGACCTTTAACATTCCTATTCCTCATCCTTGTTTTTGGTCCATGTATTCTGCACCATTTTTCATCTTAAGGACCACTTTGAGCCTTCGCCATCCAGTCCCTCAGGGGAATCATGCTGCTGCAACCCCTCGGTCCAACCAGAGGAATCTATACAGTGTTCCAGCTGACCACAAGCAAAACCCATCCCCCTGTGATATCACTGCCCCCTCCCCCCCTC
>NW_006282204.1:536821-541767 GCF_000327345.1 Myotis davidii
AGTAACTACAAAAGATAGGACCTTTGTCCCTATTCCATAAAACAAAAAGGCTGGAATGTTAGGTCTGATCAAATAATTGAATCAATATCCCCTCCCCTGGGAACTGATCTTTAGGCCACTTCACAACCAACATCCCCTTTCCCTTGGACCACATCCCACTTGCTAAGACCGTTATCCTTCCCCTCCGGACCTTCCCAGGATCCAGACCTGCCCAGAGAATTCTCTGCCCAGAAAAAGCCCGCCCAGAGTCCTTTAAAATCTCCCCATCCCTGACCTGAGTGCTGGTGCCATTTGGGGGCTCAGCCCATCTGGATTTCCAGATGACCTAATCAATAATAATAAAGGGTAATATGCTAATTAGACCAGACGTCTTCCGGACATCCTTCCTGACAAAGCTGGGGCCAGAGGGAAGCCAGCCGGTGGCCCGGGTGCCTGCAGGGGGCCGGAGCAAAGCAGCCCGCGTCCTTTGCTGGGCGCTTAGTAAGACTGCAGCCAGTGTTGCCAGGGCTGGGTTTTCATTTGAGGTCGCCTGGGGAAGGATCTGCATCCAAGCCCACATGGTCACTGGTAGCATCCAGTGCCTGTGGCTGTGGGGGTGAGGCCTGCAGTCCCTCTCTTGTGGCAGTGCACACATTTTGTTTTGCTTCTTCCAAGCCACCAAGGCAGAGAGTCTCTTAGCAAGGGGATGTCATATTCTTGTGTAATCATGCCACTTTTTAAAAATATATATATTTTATTGATTATTTACAGAGAGGAAGGAAAGGGATAGAGAGCCAGAAACATCGATCAGCTGCCTCTTGCACACCCCCACTGGGGATATACCTGCAACCAAGGCATGTGCCCCCGACCGGAATCGAACCTGAGAACCTTCAGTCCGCAGGCCGACCCTCCATCCACTGAGCCAAAACGGCCAGGGCAAATCATGCCACTTTTGCTGTGTTTTGTGGCTTAGAAGCAATCACAGGCCCACCACACTTGGGAAGAGGGTCCCACAGGGCATGCATGCCACAGGTGGGGCCATGGCTCCACCTTCGCGCCCACCTGCTGCAACCAGTGAAGAAAATACTGGGTTGTGATAAGTTCACTGAAGAAAGTAAAAGGGTAATAAGTAGCTGGGAGGCCATGTTTGCCACAATGACCTGGGAGTTCTCCCTGAACCAAAGAATGCGAAGTTGCCACCTTGCCAAGAGCTGGGGACACAGCAACATAAAGGCCAGAGACTGGGAGGGGCTTTCTACATTTAAGAAAGTGTGTGTGGGCCTGGTGAGCAAATGGTAAATGGGGAGAGAGGAGCCCATTATGCAGGGCCTCACAGAGAACAACTTTACAGCAAAGAGCAAAGGGAAGATGATGAAGAATCTTACACATCACGGTAAGAGAGGCACAATCACACTAAGATTTTTAAAGATCACTCCCTGGCCGACAGATTGGGATGGGAGGCTGGATGGGAGGTCTGCGAGGCCCAGAGCAGGGGATGGTGTGTCTCACGGTAGGTGGAGGTCCCGGAGACCCTCCTCATTGGAGAGCCCGCGGTGCCAGTGCTGGGTTGCAAGTGGATGGGGAAGGAAAGGGGTGCACAAAGATGTTACCTAATTTGTAACTTGAGCCGGTGGGTGGGCAGTGACAGTTTTCTGAGATGGTGGCTGTGAAAATTCAAAGTCTGCTCTGGTCATATTAAGTCAG
The DNA here is from genome assembly GCF_000327345.1 of Myotis davidii. NCBI lineage: Eukaryota > Metazoa > Chordata > Mammalia > Chiroptera > Vespertilionidae > Myotis > Myotis davidii. Next base: position 538,505 of record NW_006282204.1, read on the forward strand.
GCATCCGCTCTGACTTGCAAAGGATGTGTCGGGAGAGTGGCTTAGAGCAGGTGTGGCTGGGCATGCAAGATTTGGGAGTATTTTCAGTGCTGAGAGCTTTCTTATGGAATGTTCTCCTAAGGGTAGCCAAGAGATCATTTTATTTATTTTTATTTTTAAATATTTAAAACTTCTTTATTGACATACAAAAACCTACCCATAATTAATGTAGGCAACTTAATGAGTTTGGAGGTAAGTATATGACTTGAAATCATTGCCTCAATCTATGGCATCAGCATATCCCCTCGGAGTTGCCTCCCACCCTCTTTATTCCTTCTTCTTATTGTAATTTGTGATAAGAACACTTAACGTGGGCAAGGCAAACAGTATCCACCTGGGAACCTGAAGCCCCTGGTTCAGGCTACAGAGCGGTTAAAAAAAGGTCGTTTTAAACATCCCTGCTTCAAACTCTGCCAAGTGCAAGGGTCTTTCCCACTGCATTTAAAAATGGGTGCGGCCCCCTTAGTGGACGAGACCCCGGGCAAGCTGCCCTGCCGGCCTCTCGGGTTGCAGCTGCCGGCCTCCGCATTTTACAGGGAAACAGGTTCAGAGCTTAAATGACTCACCCAATTCAGCCCAGAACCGTGGCATCAAAGCTTTGCAGTTGAGACTTTGTCCCAGTCCCAGGGGCCCAAGGCCTTAGCCAATGAAACGAAGTGAAACATACAGAGCTCAGCACAGCACCTGCCACAGACGAGACCCTGGGGAACAGCTGTCAGCACCACGGGGCACCCTCCTCTCAGACTCAGAGGAACAGGAATGCATCAAAGGCCCACTGCTGGCCACACGTGCAGGGACTAGGACTTGCTGGTTACTCAACTGGTATCGTGGGCCTTTGAGATCCAGCTCAGTGGGTGGCTCATGAAAGGCACTTCATCCCGGAGCGTGAAAACTGTGACTTGATAGGCCGGATGTTAAATCACCTGTATGCGTGGGCATTCGCCATGTGTGGGTGCTGTGCACACGCATGCACATCCACATGTGTGTCCAGTCGGTTTACACTGCCACCCCCTGTAGAGATGAGGAAGCTGGAAGGCAGAGCGAGCTCAGAGCACAGAGGGATTCAGGCACAGTTTGCTCGACTGCCAAACCCAGCCTTTAACTAGCGCTGCCTGAGGCCTGGGTGCCGGCTCCTCGCGGTGTGTCTGCCGCAGTGCGTGGCTATTGGTGCTGCCGCTTTCACAGAACGGACCGCGCTGACTCCCCGAGGGATGCCGTGCCCCGTGGCTGCTCCTGTGTGACATGCTTGGCCCAGCAGCTGCGGCGCGGGAGGGGCGCTCGGGGTGAGTGGTCAGAAGGAGGCGGAAGGGGGCGCAGTACTTTTGCTTACATCCCGCTGTGCTTCCCTGGGCAGGAGAGAGAAGGTGGAGCTCGAGCCAGAGGGGGCAGAAAATGAGAATCACCTCCATTCGCTTAGCTGCCACTTCACCCCAAAACGTGTGCGTGCAGGCAGAGGCATCCTGCGCATTAAACGTGCGAGAACACATGCACGCCCCGGGTGGCGGGTGCGTTGTGGCATGATGGGTTACTGGAGTGCTTTCCTGGCCTCCTGGAGGACGTGGGTGGGATTCCATCCCTGTCTGGTGTGCCTGGGATGTCGCTATGTGAGTAGTGCCCAGCGTGTGGTGGGCACAGCCCCTCCTCGCCTCCCGTTTCCGGACTCCCCCCACCCTGACCCCAGCAGCCAGCTGTCTCGCTGGCATGCACATCTCCCACTGCGCCCTGTGACAGGCATGGGGAGCAGGCGGCACCTCTGCTTCGGCTCCCAGTCTGCAGTGAGAACGTGGTCCCACCCGCCACGCGGAGGCTGGGAGGACGATCTCTAGACTATGTAAGTGCTACGAAGCACTACCTGACCCAACCTTTAATGACGACGTTTCTGTCTGCTCTTATTCCACCCTCCCCCTCCCTACCTACCCCTCTCTGCTCTTGCCTGGGCATAAAAACATTGTTATCGTTCCTTCAGGTAGGCCAGAACGTTGTGCAGACACCCCTGAACAATCCAGAACAGTTCTCAGCTGGGGGTGATTTTGCACCCCCTACCTGGGACACCGGCAGCATCTGGAGGTGTTCTGATTGTCATGAGTGTGTGTGTGTGTGTGTGTGTGTGTGTAGGTCTGCGCAGGGCAGCCAGTTAGACTAGCGGCCTCTGGAACGCACAGACCCTCACATTTGTGAATTATGTCAGGGTTTCCTAACAGCGCGAGAGGTCCCGCTCCTCTGTCTTCATGCCCCTCCTCCAACAGGCAGGAGGGGACGCTGGGGCGACCCAGCCAGGACAGGTCCTGACCAGCGCCTCTGGTTAAAGCAGAGGTGACGAGGCGAGACAGGGAGAGGGGGCCAGCTGCAGATCCTTCCAGGCCGCAGACCGCCCAGCTTCCCAAACCTCAGGGCCCTGCCCCCTTGGAAACCTTGAAACCAACAGAAGGAAACGGAAGTTTCCTAAAAAATGTGCTTCACTCTAGAGCCAGTAGGGGGCGCTCCCATCCCGGTGATGCAATGTTTCTTTACATGTAAAGTGCAGACCTGCGCAGGCTCTGTTAAAAGGCCGGGTTGGAGTCCGCAGGTCTGGAGCAGAATCTGTTTCTGTGCCGTTACCAGCTCCCCGGGGAAGCCTCCACGGACCACACTGTGGTGGCAGGGCAGGGCCGCGATGGCCAGCCCTCCCTGTAGACGTGCAGCTGAGGCCCAGAGAGGGGAGCCCGTCCCCTCGCGCTGTGACCTGCAGGGCAAGGCCGGTGGCTCCTGCCCCGGGCTGCTTCCCGACACCCTCCCTCTGCCCCCACCAGGGAAGGAGGGGAGCAAAGCTTCTTTGACCTACATTTTTGGTCAAAACACTTTGCTTACAGAAGTACCCGTGGGAATGCAAAGGTGGACAGAGCCAGAATCTCGGCTCTTCAGCCTTGAGGGAGCCAAAGCAAAATAAATTTGTTAACAACGCATTCTTATTTCTGGTTTATACAACTTTGGCTGTTATTCCAAAGAAAAGCTTACATGTAATCTGGTGTATTCTTGTAGATGCAAGTTATAATCATAGACTTTTTCCTAAAAATAAAGGTTCTTTAAGCCTGAATCAGTTTGGATGCTTACAGACAAAAAGGCCTCTCTCTTTTCTTCCTTCCTTCCTTCCTTCCTTCCTTCCTTTCTTCCTTCCTTCCTTCCTTCCTTCTTTCCTTCCTTCCTGTTTTGTTGTTAATCCTCACCCAAGGATATTTTTCCATTGA
>NW_006282204.1:541815-566451 GCF_000327345.1 Myotis davidii
CGTGAGGATATTTTTCCATTGATTTCCAGAGAGAGTGGAAGAGAGAGGGAAAGACAGAGAGAAATGTCGATGTGAGAGAAACACATCGGTTGGTTGACTCCTGCACACGCCGGACTAGGGCCTGGCCAGGGAGGAACCTGCAACCAAGGTACATGGCCTTGACCAGAATTGAGCCCAGGACCCTTTTGGACACAGGCTGACACTATCCACTGACCCAAACCAGCTAGGGCAGGCCTCTCTCTATAAGAACGCTGAGCAGCTCATTAAACATGAAGTCCAAAGGCAAGTGTTCCCAAGGTGATTCAGGAAACACAGTGCTATTGTGGTTAGTTATTAACAAAGAAAGGGGGCAAATGGAACCAGACAGTAAGCCTGATCAAGCAGGGACAGCTTTACAGTCACTCCAGGCATCCAAGTGGGCTTTCCAATTTCCCCGGGGAACAACCGGCCAGTACCCCAGATTAATGGGGGAGGGGTAATCAGCGAGGGGGGATTCCTCACATGCACATGGCAGCCAGATGATGAAGCAAAACTGTGAGGCATGTGCATAGGAGCCAAAATGATGACCTCGAAGGGGAGGAGTCCAGCCCTGGGAATCTGGGAGAAGACGCTAGGACAGCCGTGGGCAAACTACGGCCCGTGGGCCGGATCCGGCCCGTTTGAAATGAATAAAACAACAACAAAAAAGACCGTACCCTTTTATGTAATGATGTTTACTTTGAATTTGTATTAGTTCACACAAACACTCCATCCATGCTTTTGTTCCAGCCCTCCGGTCCAGTTTAAGAACCCATTGTGGCCCTCGAGTCAAAAAGTTTGCCCACCCCTGCGCTAGGAGAAGGGCAGGCAACAATGGAAGGCCCAGGAAAGGGGTTGGTAGGGAGAGGCACCAGCACAGCCTAGGAAGAGCCAGGAAAGAGACTGGATGGTTTGAAAGAAAGCCTGCCCTCTCGCAAGCGGAGGAAATATAATCGAAGCTGACAAAGCCCCAGGCGGCTCCTCCGCAGCCGTGAGGGCCTAACCGCTGCACCGATTGCATCTGGACAGGAGCCAAGACTGCCGGATGGCTGGAGCCTCGATGCCCGGCCGACGGCAGGGCATCTCCGGGTCCTGCTCCTCCTGGGCTTGGTGGGGGCACGTGCAGGCCCGTGGCCCCGAGGCTGGGCGTCTTCCTCTGCGAGATGGAGCTGAGCCACCTGTTCCTGGAGGAGACGTAGGACAGGATGCAGCGGGGGCAGTCCTGTGTTTTTGATCCAGTAACTCCTGCCACTGCACCTGTGCGTACCCCGGAAGTGTATTTCATGTGCTACCCTGGGAGAATCCTGTCTCCGCCAGCACCAACAGGATGTAATCAGTTGGTAGGTTTTCTGTTTTTCTCGGCAGTTTCCCGTGTCCTTACGCTTGTTTCCTCATGATAACAAGAGGCTGCCACAGCTCAAGGAATCACAATGTCACAGCCACATCTGTGCCCCTCTCCCCAAATCCCCACATGCCCACCTACCGGAAGCTCTCTGTACCCTCTTGTTTTGAGGTTTCCTTTTTAGTAGAGGACATGCTAATTGATTTTTGAGAGAGAAGACAGAGAGAGAGAGAAAGAGAGAGAAACATCAATGTGAAAGAGCAACAGCAATAGGCTGCCTTCCCATACCCACCCTGATCGATCGATTGGGGATCAAACCCACAACCTAGGGGTCCTGACAGGTGTTAACATAAGAAACATTCAAACCTGTAAAGAATTTTTGTAAGTTTATTTGAGCCAAACTGTCAACAATTGCAGAGTCTCAACAAATTAAGATAATGCGCTGGAGAATGGCAGGTTTTCACCTTGTTTTACACGTGACAATCAGAAGAGGAGCTGTAAGCGGGTGACATGAACTCCATTGGCGATAGATTAGGGAGGTGGGAGAAAGCAAAGGGGGGAAACCTCTGGGATTGGATAAAAAGTGAAATGATAGGCCGACTGGTGTTGCTCAGTAGTTGAGCGTTGACGTATGGACCAGGGGGTCACTGTTCGATTCCTAGTCGGGGCGTATGCCTGGGTTGTGGGTTCAATCCCCAGTTTGGGGCATGCTGGAGGCAATCGATCAATTATTTTCTCTCATCATTGATGTTTCTATCTCTCCCTCTCCCTTCCTCTCTGAAATCAATAAAAAAAATTTTTTTGTAAAGTAAAATGATAGACACATACTCCTTTTACTTAGGTGGGTGCAGGATAGTTAAAGGTCAACAATAACAATGAGAGGATTTGTGGACTCCACAGAGCAGTGCCTGTGCTTTGAGGGGTCCGGAAAAAGGAAAATTACTTTGACATTCCAACGATGGTTATTGTAGACGCAATAGGCTCAGTTAAGGTCAAGATTGACCTTTGTCAGGGAAGATACAGGCCTAGGACATGACTACCCACCATAAACTTCTTTTTAATTTAAAAAGTTTTCATTTTAGACCATCCTTTGTGGTTACTTTAGGTCTGAGTTTGTAAGGCTGCCATGCAGGCCTTCCCTGAGCTTGTCAGGTTAGCATGTGGCCCCTTTTTGTCCACACCGTCCCCCCTTTGGGTCATAAATCAATCTAAAGGATGCATTGACGACCAACCTTTTGGTTGGATAATTGAGTCCAGAGTCCCACGGTGCTAGGAAGCCTCATTCCTAGGATGTCTCAGCGTCAGCATTTGTCTTCCTGAACAGGGTGGACCCCTGGGGATGGGGCAAGACCATAACCTTAGGTGGCATTCAAAGTCGAATTATTATTCTTCAAAAAAAAGGCAGGTGAATGGGAGCCATTCAGACCCTATATGTCCTTGTTTAAAAAGTATTCTGGATCCTTTCTAATTTTTGAGCTACTGTGATCCGAGTCCCTTTGCTGCTTGTCTTAAGTTTTGTTTTTCTGCATCTAGTATAACATTTACATACCAGGAACAAAAGCAGCAATACTAAACCAGTAACACCAATTAGGAACAGAAAATGTCTCCTACTAGACAAGGAAGGGCCTGAGGGGAACAAGCACCCCAGCCAACCAGATCCCTTCACATGTGTCATCATAATTTTTATTAAGCTAATTATATGTTTTCCTCCTTCATTCACTGTCACTTTACCTTATGATATGTTTGACCAGATGAATTAAGACTTTCTACTATTTCATTATCCAGAAGCTCTGCCTTTTCTTCGGGGCAGTTAGTTTCCATAGAAATGACTTCATGAGAAGGATTAAGTTCAATTTCCCAATACATTGGATTTTCACTATCAATATTATCATAGGTTTTATGAACCCCAGGCCATGTTATTCGGCCTGTAATTTCAGCATTATGCCATATTCCAGTAGTATTTAATGTTAATTTGGTGCTATTACAACATATACTACTTAGTATAACAGGAGAATTTTCTAACCCTTCTCAACAAAAATGCCCCTTTCCCATACCATATATTGGTATTTGTTGGGGTGGATACAACAGGCCAGAACTGGGTGGGTTCAGTATTCCATATGGTTTGGGGGGCGTAACCATTCACCTTTCCGGCTTTCACAAACAGTGAGATGGGTTCCCACTGTTCGTTACTTTTAAATATGCCCATCTACTTCCCATTATTGAGGATGGTCCCATACCAGCCAGTTGAACTACTGGGAATGTAAGCTTAGGATCTAACTGAGGTACCTGCGCTTTTAAGACACAATGTTGTAGATCGCATTTCCCATCCAAAATTCTCCAAATTCCAGGGGAACCGTATGAGTCCCAAAAGTGTCTGGCCTGGGCTTCTGCATCCATTGGAGTTGGCCATTGTTTCATAGCCAACTCAGATTCCATTTTCATTAGCATAGACAATAGGCCCTGTTGAGTTAGGATACAGGCACATTCCCATTGTTGGGTTTGTGCATGAGATTTTATAGTCTGTCGAGTCTGTTCTATCCATGAAACTAAGGCTTTATTGCCTTTCCATGCTGCTTCCCACCCTTTTTCTTCTTCCTGAAACAGCATTCCCTCTATATGACCTATTTGAAATAAAGAATCTTTTTCTAATGAATGACGTTCTTCATTAGCTGCAAGTTCAGCTTGTCCCGGGATACGAAGGCCAGCCCCTACTCCTCCAAGTATTCCCCTCTTGCTTCTCTTAGGGGGCCAATGCTATTGAATCCACCAGGAATGGCCAGGGGAGATTCAAGGCTCTTGAAATTTTGGCTAGTTGAATTTTGATTACACCATTGGTATGTTCCACCAGTCCAGAAGACTGGAGTGACGGAAACAATGGAAATGCTGTAGTATAGGCCAAATGTTACAGATGGATTTATTATTTGCTCAGTAAAATGAGTCCCTCAGTCACTATAACTCAGAGGGAATTCCCCAATTGGGAATTATTTTCTGTAATGATAATTTACCAACCGTTACAGCTGTTGCTCTCCTGCAAGGAAAGGCCTCAACCCAGTGAAAAAACATACAAATCATAACTAATATATATTTGTATCCCTGAAATGGTGGCATTTGGATAAAATCCAATTGTCATACTTCATATGGACACAAAGCAAGTGGGAAATGTCCTTGGGACCCATGGAGTGGTTTTCCTGGGTTATATTTTGGACAGATAGAATATCTACTGTACACTTTATGAGCTACTGTAGGAGAAGGTTTCCAGTAATGTTGTTTACTCCATGAAATCATGTTTTCAGGACTCCAATGTGTTTGCTCATGTATGTGCTGAAGTACAGGGAGTTGGGTTCCTATAGGAAAATGGGTTTCTGATTGGGTCCAAGCCATATCTGTCTGTCAGGTCAAAGGTTCTCCCTTTTTGTTGCCATATTCTCTTTTTGTCCATAGCTGTGTGTTGAAACTATAAAAGATAACCTTTTATTGAGTTAAAAAAAAAAAAGCAAAGAACCTTCTGGGGTCTGGATAACTTGACTGTCCAATGAAGCCTGCTTAGCTGCAGCATCAGCAAAATAATTTCCTTTTGCTTCCATGGTGGTAGCTTTAGAATGCCCTGGGGTTTTTAAAATTGCCAATTGTTTTGATTGCTGTATCACATCTAAAAATTCTGCAACCAGTTTTTCATTTCTAAGAAAAAAATATTTCTATTGATTTCAGAGAAGAAGCGAGAGGGAGAGATAGAAACATCAATGATGAGAAAGAATCACTGATCGGCTGCCTCCTGCTCACCTCCTACTGGGGATTGAGCCCTCAGCCCTGACCACAGAATCAAACCCAAACTGTGATCTCCTGGTTTATAGGTTGAAGCTCCAACCACTGAGCCACATTGGCCAGGCCAGTTTTCCACTTTTTATGGGCTTCCCAGAGGAGGTTAAGAAGCCTCACTGCTTCCATAACATTCCAAAGACATGAGCTACAACAAATGCATAGCGACTATCAATGTAGATATTGACTACTTGACCTTTGGCCAATTGACTAGCCTGAGTTAGAGCAATTAGTTCAGCTTGCTGGGCTGATCTGATATCAGCCAGATAAGAACTTTAAGTTATGTCCACCATGGAAGTTAGTGCATATCCAGCTCGGAAATGTCCCTGTTCATCTTTTAGTTAAGATCCATCTGTGAACCAAATTAGGTGAGTATTATCCACAGGAGTTTCCTGTAAATCGTTCCTAGGAGCAGGAAGGTGGTCATCAAGTAAAACACAATTGTGGGTGTCTCCATCCTGTGATGAGGGTAACAAAGTGTCAGGATTAAGGCGATTGCACGAGTTAAAGTAATAGTAGGTGCAGAGAGCAGGAGTGCTTCATGAGAAGCCAGTCGACTGACAGAGAAGTGTTGAATGTGATGAGAGTTCAGCAAGGATTCAACAGAACGGGGAACATAAATAGTTAAAGGGGAGCCCATGACTATCTCTTCTGTCTGTTTACATAACAAGGCTGTAGTGGAGATGGCCCTCATGCGGGGAGGGAGCCCTTTGGCCACTGAGTCTAGTTGCTGCTATAATACCCTGTAGTGTCTGGTGACCTCTGTCTTTCTGAGTTAGAACTCCTAAAGCATTGCCCTTACTTTCTATGTGAGAAGGAAGAAGGGAAGTGTATAGTTTGGATGCCCCAGAGCAGGAGCTTTAGATGGTTCTTCCTTTAGAGTCCCTACAGCTTGTTTCCCTTCAGGGTTCCACGGAATTGGACCAGGTGTATCCGACTTAAAAAGAGCACAGAGAGGCTGGGCTATCAATGAAAAGCTCGGAACCCATTTTCTACAACATCCAGTCAAGCCCAGGAGTCCTCGAAGCTGCTTTTTTGTTCTTGGAAGAGGGAAAGGTAGGATTCTGCTAAGTCTTTCGGGGTTTATCAGTAGCCCATCTTTGGATATGAGATGGTCAAGGTATTTTACTTGAGGTAAGCAAAACTGAAGCTTATTCTTCGAGACCTTATTTCCCTTTATGGCCAGCTGTTGCCGTAGGTAAGTTGTGTCCCCTTGAGAGTCTAGTAATGTCCTAGACCTAGAGCATACAAGTAAATCATCCACATACTAGATTAGAGTGGAATCTCTAGGAAATTTAACATCACTTAGATCAGCTTTTAATATCTGGGAGAAATAGGTGGGACTCTCTGTATATCCCTGGGGCATCACAGTCCAAATAAATTGTCAATTTTCCCAGGTGAAGGCAAAGAGATATTGACTGTCCTCTACCAGAATGATGAAAAAGGCACCACATAAATCTATTACTGAACAATATTGGCAGTCCACAGGAATGGCTGATAATAAAGCATGTGGATTTGGAACCACAGGATGCCTGGGAATAACTATCCTATTTATAGCTCTGAGGTCCTGTACAAATCTCCATCCTTTCCCATTTGGTTTCTTTCTTTTTTCCAATATATTTTATTGATTTTTTACAGAGAGGAACGGAGAGAGATAGAGAGTTAGAAACATCGATGATGAGAGAAACATCGATCAGCTGCCTCCTGCACATCTCCTACTGGGGATGTGCCCGCAACCCAGGTACATGCCCTTGGCTGGAATCGAACCTGGGACCTTTCAGTCTGCAGGCCGACGCTCTATCCACTGAGCCAAACCGGCTTCGGCCCATTTGGTTTCTTTACTGAAAGGATAGGAGAGTTACAGGGGCCGGTATGTGGAATTATCAGTCCCCCTTTTAAGTAACCTTGTATAATAGCCTTAATTCCAGCTAGTGTATCAGGTTTTAAAGGATGTTGGCGAATATTAGGTAAAGGCAAAGTATTAAGAATAGTTATTGTAATAGGAGTGGCTGACTCGATCTTGCCAATATCTGTACTAGAAAGGACCCAAAGTTGTGTTGGAACGTCCTGCAACAAATGTTCAATTTTAAGATTATTTTCCTCTGGTGAAAGTTCCTTTAAAGTCTTATTTCCCCAATTGCTTCAGTATCTGACTCATTTAGTTCTAAATACTTTTCAACCTCCCAGGAAAAGTATATGTGAACATCATGGGTGGTCCCTATCAGGTGAATTAGAGCCGACTTGACCAGTAAAAATATATGTTGCCCAGCAACATCCCCTAGTTGAAAGAGGATGGGTTCTGATTTAAAAACAGTCATTGGTTGGTTAGACACCCCCATCATTTGTGCAGATGCTTTACTCTGAGGAAGAGGGAACTTAGATGGATAGGGTTAAGAATAGATAAAGTAGCCCCAGTATCCACAAGGCCCTAGAAACTTCCCCTTTTGTGATAATTTCAATTTCTCCTAAAGTATAGTAAGGAGAAGGGGAAAATACCCTCTCATGGTCCTCAGAGCAGCCCTATGCTTGCTTCTGTCTGTTTTCTCTTTTTAAATCCCATTTCAGTTTTCTACAATCTTTCTTATGGTTGCCTGGATTTTTACAGTAAAAACAGACTCCTTCCTCTCCTTTTCTAAGAGACTTCCGAGGAGAACTGGCTTGGTTGCTTAATGGTTGGAGCTGTAAGTTCATAATTTGAGCAACTTTATCTTTTTCCTTCTTTTGGATAGTTTTAGATAGTTGATCAGTCAGAATAACCAGTTCATCAGCATGGATAGTCTGCCAGCTTAATTTAAGTTGTATAATCAAACTTACAAGCTCTTTATCTAGTCCTTCCAAAAATACCGAATTTAGTAAGGGATCATTTTGATGATCCTTGAAACCGTCCGGCGACAGACTGAATATTGTTTGAAAGTTTTTTCAAAACGTTCAAAGAAATCAAGTACTGGTTCATCAGGCTTTCTTTTACATTGCTGGATCTTGGTTCAGTCCATTCTCAGAGGAAAAATCTTTAATTCCCTTCATCCCCTTCCTCCCCAGCCCCCCTGTTTTAAAACATCATCTACGGGAGTATGCCAGCGAATCTTATTTGCCATTCTGTTGCCTTGCTCTCAGAAATCACGAGGTGTATTAATTGGAATAGGTCAGGATAGCCAGTATCGTATGTCCTAACAGTTAAATCAAACTCCTTTGCAAAGCCATAGGGTCCTGAGAAGGTCAGGGAAATCTTTAGTTAGGTTGCTTTATTCTGTTCTCATCCAAGGAACATATACAATTGCTATTTCCCCTCTACCTGAGATGGGCTTTTTCTGGAAAGGAGCTGCTAGAATTCTTGAATTATCTGTCTCTGAGTTTGTATTCTCATTTCCCCCCGGGTCAGCAGGGAATGGTAGTAGAGGGGATACAGGAGAAGGAAGAAGAGAGGTGGGGGCAAGTCTGCACAAGGAAGCTCAGAGAGCAAAGGGTATAGTGGAGGAGCTGCAGAAGGGAAGGTGTGGGGTCTTGGCACTTACTTGCGTCAGAAGCCTTCTTCAGTTCAGAGACAGTCTCACATTTTCTTATTAACTTCCTGTAAGGAAGGTGTTTTACCCAATCCTCTCCTAAAAGCTTCTAATTTTCAATCAAGATAATCTTCGCATTCATTTAATTTAATGTTAGAGCCAGCTTCTTCTAATTGAGTGCACAGAAAAATCAATTTGGAGGTGTTAAAAGTTCCCCACTTTGGCCATTTTAAGCTTTTATCATTTTTATTTTTTTTAATCTTTATTGTTGAAAGTATTACATATGTTCCCCTTCCCCCATTGACCTCCCGCCCCAGACCTTCACCACCCTATTGCCTGTGTCTATGGGTTATGCATATATGCATATGAGTTCATTGATTGATCCCTTCTGAGGTTTGACAGTCTGTTTGATGTTTCTGTCTCTGGGTCTATTTTTGTTCATCAGTTTATGTTGTTCATTATATTCCACAAATGAAGGAAATCATGTGATATTTATCTTTCTCCAACTGGCTTATTTCACTTAGCATAATGCCCTCTAGGTCCATCTATGCCATTGCAAATGGTAAGAGTTCTTTCTTTTTTACAGCTGTGTAGTATTCCACTGTATGGATGTACCACAGTTTTTAAATCCACTCATCTGCTGATTGTCAGTTAGGCTATTTCTAAATCTTAGCTATTGTAAATTGTGCTGCTATGAACATAGGTGTGCATATGTCCTTTCTGATTGGTGTTTCTGGTTTCTTGGGATATATTCCTAGAAGTGGGATCACTGGGTCAAATGGGAATTCCATTTTTAATTTTTTGAGGAAACTCCATACTGTTTCCCACAGAGGCTGCACCAGTCTGCATTCCTACCAGCAGTGTACGAGGGTTCCCTTTTCTCCACATCCTGGCCATCACTAATCACTTGTTGATTTGTTGATGATAGCCATTCTGACAAGAGAGCCCACTGCATGGGAGAACATATTGCCAACGATACAGCCAATAAGGGGTTAACCTCCAAAACTTATAGGGAACTCATACAACTAAATAAAAGGAAGATAAACAACCCAATAAAAAAAATGGACAAAGGAACTAAATAGACAGTTCTCCAAAGTGGACATACAGAAGGCTAAGTGATGTATGAAAAAATGCTCAAAGTTACTGATCATCTGAGAGATGCAAATCAAAACAACAATGAGGCACCACCTCACACCTGTCAGAAAAGCTTTTGTCATTTTTAGTTAAATTTTTCCATTTTTGTGGATATTGCAAGTTGAAATTCCATGGAATTGTACATATAACTTGCTGGAGTATTAATGGAGGACTGGGATTCTTGGGGTTTACCAACCTTAGAGATGCAATTTCCCATTTTTTAAATTTTAATTTAATTTTTTTATATCTGCAGAGTCTGAGCAAATTTTCTAGGGATGTTACGTAGTGGGTGGAAGTGTGCTGCTTATGGCTTGACTCCACGAGACTCTCACCCCTCGAGTTGCCATCAATCGTCTTATGTTTCTCGGTTTCTCTCCCGGCTGTCTAAAACAAGCATGTCAAACTCGTGGCCTGCAAGCCGCATGTGGCCCTAAGGACACCTGAGATTCAGGCTGGAGGGATTATGTGCCAATTGATCTTCAGAGCTCTCATTTATACAGTGAAGGCATTTTTTTTCCCCTTTTTTCTCAGACTCTCACAAAGCAATTCCAATTGAAAAGCCAAAAACCAGTGACTTATTTTTCCTTCAGTCTCGCCTTGGCCTGGGTTCTGGCAGCCCTTAACCTTAGTTCTACCTCAAGGACTTAAAAATACAGCTCACATAAAGTCATACCCTCTACCAAAGCAAGTGAAGGTCCTGTGCCAAGACACAATTCACCCAAGTTCACCTGATATGGTGGGGAGCTGGCGGGGCTCACTGGGCCCCTTGCTGGGTCCTAGCACTGGGTCCCTGCCAGGGCTGACCAGCAGAACCTGAGCGACGGCGAAAATGATTGTGCGGACATGCACTTCTGTGAAAGAGAGGGCTAAGCAACTGCCTGGTTTGAGAAACCAAAGAGCCCCATTCGCCTGCCTCCTCAGTCTTTTATTGTAGCAACAGCTTGAATTAAAATTAACCTCTAGATACTATCAGCAGGGTAAGACACATGCATCTGCAGTGTCCTCTAAGCAAGGACGTCTAAAGACTAAACATAAAGATTCCAGTAAACACCCGGGGGTTTGGAAAAGTCAAGGCAGGGGCTGCTGCCTTCAGCAAAGTCACCTAGAGGCCCCCGACCTTTCAGAGAATCCTCCTTACAGACTTTCCAACCAAGTCCCATGCTCACCCCCTTTTCGTTTTGCTGGCTGCAGAAGACAGAGGGAGATGGTGAACTTTCTGCCTTGGAATGTTGGGGTCTTCGAAGCGCATTCACTGCCTGAGTTCAGATTTTGTAGATCATAAGAAAAACAAAGAGAATTACAGTGACAGAAATGGTAAGTCCCATCAGGTACCAACTGATTCTAGGAAACTATGTGGTGGGGTCTATCTACTCCAAATGCTCCTTTACCGTATTCCAAGCAGTAGTCTGTTGTTCATGTTCATTGATAGCAAGTAAGGACTCTTTAATTTGCCTTTGCCACATGTTTACTTCTTCAGTCAGGTTATCATGAAAGACTCCCCATAGATGCTTTTTAGCATCAATCCACTGATGGTGACTACTGTTCCATTTTAAAGGGGTACTTATGCTCCTAATCACAATTAAGCACTATAGCATCCTGTCTTTCCCCCAAATATTCAATGGCTGCCTCTATTGCCTGTAGTCTAGCTAACATTTTCTTACCTATGTGCTGTTGTATAGTGAACTCTCTAGTTACATTATAGGCCGTATTGTCTACAAATGTGGCCATCTGCACAGACTCAGAAAGGGCCGCCACGGCAACGCTGGCGGTAGTAAGAATAACAGCAGCTGAGATAAGGGCTGCAGTGAGCATCCCCAAAAATCTTTTGGGCCGTAATTGGCTCAGTGCTCTTTCTAAGACTTTGATCGCTGATGAGCCTTGCCATTTCCTGGCGAGATTAACAGGTATCAGGATTTCTGCTTGTCTCCTAAGTACCATAACAGTGCTGATGGTCAATGAGGTAGTATTCTGGGTGGTACTACAGATTGCAGAGTAAGCTCCTTCTCCAACCTATACTAGAAAAGATGAACTGTGGCTGATTAGTAGATGGGGGCCCATAACAAAGACATGGGTGAGTGGTGTAAGTCAGGCTATTGTCAGGAAGATTATTAGTAAAAGTTATACTATGTGGCCAGAGGAGTTTTGGTAGTCACTGTGCCACAATTTCAAAGGGCTAAAAACATGGCCATAAAGTTTCCTGAACTGGCAAGCCTAGTACTCGAGGTCGTGGAGAACTCATCTCTCCCTCAGTCCAAACCTCAGGTTTGCCTGCATAATCGATGTAACTAGCATTAGACGCATGGTGTACCAGAGTGTCAGTATGGTTGGCTTGCAAATGACCATGTGGGCTCCAATCTATAACCTGATGGTCCCCTAGGACCGTCAAATGGGCGTGATTTCCTCGACAAACTTCCCAACAGAATGCCTCAGCAGAGGGGTCCCACCGCTTATTTTGCTTTCACAGAAGGACGGGAGACACGGTAGCATTAGTCAGATTGCCGCAGACCAGACTGCCTGCGGAGAGAAAGGCTAGCTGGGCCTTAATTTGATCATGTTTAGGAATGATATGTAACCAGATCTAATTATGCGCTCTTACACAGTACAGAGGAGGTAACACATAAGGGTAGTAGATTGGAATGAAAAGAGGTATTGGGAGGGACCGGTGTCCATTGCATCCCATTCTCAAGACTGCCTATTGGTGGCAAGTCTACTCCCCATAAGAAGGATGTTAGGTTGTTAGACACAGGAAAATGGGGGTCCTCGAAGTGAGGGGTCTAAAGAAAGGTGGGTCCATAACGTGGGCCTAATATAAGGTGGCAGATGCTGGTGCCCAAAGCCAGGCAAAAATGCCAAACCATACCGCGCAGGAGTTGAGGTGAATCAAGGAAGTCATAGCAAGAGAAAGGTTATCTGGGTGCGTGGAGCGTGAGTATCTTCCAACAGTTGCTCAGCCTCTGCCATCAGCTTCTTCATCATTCCCCAGGTCATTCCGGGGGCCGTCTGGGTCCGGTGAAGGCACATCATTTGGGGCTATGGAATCCCCAAGCCTACCAGATGCTTCATTTCTGGGAGAGGATTGGTCCCGTGCCATGCCATGATAGGGTTTAATCTGACGAGCTGGGATCCACAGCGGCCCTGTGGGGGCAGAAGCACATGCATATCCTCTCCCCCATGTTAATAATTCATTGGGTCCTTTCCAGTTATTAGTGTCCACATCTCACCACAAGACCTTTGGTTTCTGAGCTGGTGCTATAGAAGTAAAGTGACGCTCTACGGGGAATAGAAAGCGGTCGTTCAGACTCAAAGAATTAAGGGTAAAGAGTGCTTTGGATAGCATCATAGCTGGGTCCTTGAGTCCCATATCCGCCCTTTTTTGTTTTACTAGTGCTCTTTAAGGTTGAATGGGCACGCCGGACAATGGCCTGCCCTGTGGATTGTAAGGGATTCCCGTGGAATGCTGGATGGACCAAGTCCTGCAAAAGGTGGCAAAGGCATGGCTGCTATAAGCAGGCCCATTGTCAGTTTTCATTTTGGTTGGGATTTCTAAAAGGCAAATGTGAGATGTTTAATAACATTCCATGTGGCTTCGCCAGGAAGAGCATGGGCACTGATCATACCAGGAAAAGTGCCCATAGTTACGTGTATATACCGGAGTTTCCCAAAAGAGGCAATGTGAGTGACATCTGTTTGCCAAAGGTCATTGGCCTGTAGGTCCCCAGGATTAATTCCCATGGAGGGTGGCGAGGTGCCTGTCACTTGACAATCAGGACATTGTAAAATAATGTGTTTAGCTATCCTCTGGAGTAACTGAAATTCCTGGTGTAATTGTCTCCAATTTTGGTGGAATAATTCAGCCATGGGCAAACTATGGCCCGCAGGCCGGATCCGGCCCGTTTGAAATGAATAAAACTAAAAAAAAAAAAAAAGACCGTACCTTTTATGTAATGATGTTTACTTTCAATTTATATTAGTTCACACAAGCACTCCATCCATGCTTTTGTTCCGGCCCTCCGGTCCAGTTTAAGAACCCATTGTGGCCCTCGAGTCAAAAAGTTTGCCCACCCCTGGAATAATTCCTGGGGTTGATGGGCTTCCATTAAGGTAGCTGTCATAACTAAGGGGTCTACTTGTTCATTGGCCTGTACTAATGGGCCAGGAAGGCAACTGTGAGACTGGATATAAAGAGAGGATGTGGCCAGACATCTAGTAGGACCTGCAGGCTAAGGAACTGTGCTAAGAGAGATGGCTGTCATGTAGGCTTAATGAGTGAAGTTTCTAAATTTTATAAAATATAAACAGAGTAGGCAGAATCACTAACAATGTTCAGGGGTTTCGGGGGAAATGTTTCTAGCACTAAAGCCAGTGCCCCAATTTCCGCTCTCCGAATTGATGTGAAGCCCCCTCATTGAATGGCACCATCAGGTGGCCAGTGAATGGCCGCTCTCCCAGTTTTTCCTGAGCCATCAGTGAACACAGTGAGTGCCTGTGGGATAGGGATATGTACGATCTTAGTGTGATAGACTAACAGTGTGTGACAAAAAATGCAATGTCTTAGCACGGAGAGAATGCTCTACCTACCCTAAGCACTCAGCGAGGGCATCTGTAAACCTGTGGACAAGGAAAGCGCCTTCTCAAATTGAGTCTTGGTTAGTGGGAGGCGAATGACTTCAGGATCATGACCTGTGAGTTTAGCACATCACCGCTTCCCATCTGGGATTGAAGAGCAAATTAAAGCTAGATAAGGGGATAAAGTTTTGGAGAGAGAATGGGAGAAAAATGACCACTCAGTGAACCTCAATTCAGGTATTAGTTGTCCTATAAGCCCTGTAGGTGAGTGTCTGGTGGGGAAGAAAAATAATTGAAGAGAATGCTGGGGAGAAATTCTATTTAAATATTGTACATTGAGAACATTCTCACCAAGCGGAGTTCTTTTATTTCTTCAGCAGACAGCTGTCTCGGGGAATTCAAAGCTGGATCCCTTTTAATATGTTAAACAGGTTTTGTAAATGTGCCATGGGAATGCCTAAGGCCAGTCGTATCCAATTTATATCCCCTGGTAATTTTTGAAAATCATTTAAGGTTTTTAGTTCCCTATTATCAAAGATAACCTTTTGGGGTTCTTTCAGTGAAGATATACCCCAGATATTTCCACGGTTTTGTTATCTCTACCTTTTCAGGGGCCTTTCCTTTTGTACTGAAGAGTCCACACGATGTAACAGGTTCCTATCAGGGGCTGCAAGGAGGATGTCCTCCAGGTAATGGATAATTTTCCAGAAGGGGAACTGCTGCCTGGTGGGCAGAGTGCCTGATGTACATGGTGCTGACACATCATTGGGCTGGTCAGCATTCCCTGTGGGAGGACTTTCCAGTGATATCTCCAAGCAGATTCCTCATTGTTAATTGAAGGGAGAGTGAATGCAAATTTCTCCCGATCCTGTGCAGCCAAAGAAATGGTATAGAAATAACCCTTCAAATCTATGATAATAATAGGCCATACTTGTGGGAGCCAGGGAGGGACGTCCAGGCGGGAGAGCTCCATGGGTTGAGTATTAGCATTAATGGCTCTTAAATCATGTAAAAGCCTCCACTTCTTAAATTTTGGGGGAATTACAAAATATAGGAGAATTCCAGGGGCTATTAGAAGGTTCTAGAGCCCTAGAACCTAATTCTAACTGTTGTTTTACCAGTAGATGGGCCTTTTGTAATTTTTCTCCCTTTAAGGGCCAATCTTCTACCCAAATAAGGGGTTTGGCTTAACCAAGTAAATGGCAGGGGAGGTATAACAACAGTGGCCTTTTCTAAAACGGTGTCTGTGACGTTAGCCCCCACTGGGAAAGGAGATCTCGTCCCCACAGATGGACTGGAATTTGTACTGCCAACCCCTCCTTTCCTAAAGCATTTGGGACCCAAAATGGTAGTAACAACAGTTGTGAGATCTTAGTTTGCGCAGGGAAAATAGGTAACCCCTTGCATGTCACGAGCACCTGGATTTCTCCCTGGTAATCGCTATCAATGACTCCAGGTACTACTGTGACCCCTTGTAAGTTAAGGCTAGAGCATCCCCAAATCATTCCTACCATGGCCAGTGGCAGTGGCCCCCAAATTCCCATAGGGACCTTTTAGGGTCGCCCTTTCCTTGAGAATGAGTTCTGTTGGAGTAAGCCCAACCCTGCGCTCCCAGCCGTAGCTGCTCGGAGGGAGTAGATGGTGGGTTTTCTGTCTGCCCTGGGAAGGCCAGTCATGTCCCAGTTTGCTGTGGGGCCTGGGACTGGCCCCGCCGGGAGCTTCCCTGCAGTGTGATAATGAATGGCCATATCTGTCAAATCCAGGCTGACACTGATTGGCCCGGTGTTGCCCGTATGGCAGTGGGGACAGGCAGAGGGGGCTGAGATTTTTCAGCCCAGAAGGCTGGTATTTCAATCTTGTAATCCTTTTTAAAATGCCCCTTTTTCCACACTCATGGCATTTGGAATCTGTCTTGCCCGTATTCCCAGCTTGAAGGGCTATGGCCAGCATCTGACTCCGGTGGGTTTCTGTTCCTACCAGCTGACAAGCTCTGACAAATTCCCCCAGCATGGTGGCCTTTCCCCTGACCGGCGGCATAGCCTTCTGACAATCAACATCAGCGTTCTCATATGCCAGTTGCAACAAGAGAATATCTGCAGCCTGGCTCTGACTGATCTGCCGGTGAATGCATTGAGTAAGGTGATTTATAAAATCACATAAGATTCCTGGGCACCCTGGTGTACATTAACAAAAGGGCCTTGCTGGACTCCACCTTCTGGAATGCGCTCCCAAGCCCGTCGTGCAGAGGGAGGCTTGGTGAACATTGAGGGTGCGGGTCTAGCTGCTGTTGTTCATTAATATGTGGTCCCCATCCCTGCGGCATCAGGCCGTAATATGACCAGCACCTGCTAAGTTATTTTGGTTAGCCTGCTGCTCCCAGGTCTCATCATATTCCGCTCTCCGTAATAGATATTGACTGGTGTCCAGATTTGTTTTGGCCAAAATTTTCCAGTCCCAAGGAGTCATGTGATAATTTTTAGACAAGGCATTAAGGAGTCCCTTTGTAAATGGACTATTAGCCCCAATTTCTCTAATACTCTTCCTTATTTCCTTAAAAGTATTAAAGCAAAGTGGCTTATGAATTCTACTACCTTGTTGATCTTGCATAACTGGGCAAGCTAAAAGCTCTCCTTCTAACATGGCCTGCCCAGCACAGGACCTCATAACTGAGGATCTAGGTGACGAGCCTTCCCGCACCGGAGGCGGAGGATTGGGAACTATTTCCTCCAGCGGCGGGGCTTGAGGTATTACAGGCTCTACAGACAGTGGTAAATCCTCCTGTGCTCTGTAGGCTTTTGATCTTCAATATGAAGTGGGCACAGTGCCGCTTGAACAAGAGCCCACACAGTTGATGATAAGGACACTCGTTTTCCCTGGGCCTGATTTCTTCTTAAATTCCTGCCCGCTTGTTCCCAGAGATTAAGGTCTAGCATTTGAGCATCAGGGAACCAAGGATTATAAATTATAACAGTCTGTAACAGGCTTTTTAATTGTTCTTCTGTAACAGAGGCACCACCTGCTTTTACTAACTGTTTAAGCACTGTGATATATTGCTCTTGTTCTGAGGACAACTGCTGTCCCATTGAAAGCTTAGCTGAGAAACAATCCCCTTGAACTTGGAAATCCCCAGTGAGCTCCAATGACTTACTGCACAGCTACTTTCATTTTCTTCCTCTTCGTTTTCAAGGTTTCTGTTGCATCTCATTGTGTTCCTCAGTCCTCACACAGGGCACTACCTGCCGGGGCTGACTGGCAGAGCCTGAGTGACCGATGAATGATAGCTCAGGCACACGTTTCTGTGAAAGAGAGGCTAAGGGACTGCCTGGCTTGAGAAACCAAAGAGCCCCATTCACCTGCCTCCTTAGGCTTTTATTGTAGCAACAGCTTGAATTAAAATTAACCTCTAGATACTATCAGCAGGGTAAGCATCCTTGAGAAGACACATGCATCTTCAGTGTCCTTTAAGCAAGGACGTCTAAAGACTAAACATAAAGATTCCAGTAAAACACCCGGGACTCAGACTTGTTTGGAAAAGTCAAGGCACGGCCTGCTGTCTTTGGCAAGGTGCCCTAGAGGCTCTTGACCTTTCAGAGAATCCTCCTTACAGCATTTCCAACCAAGTCCCGTGCTTCCCACAGGTCCAGGTCCACAGAGTGGTCTTGGGTGAGCTTTGGAATCCTGCCAACTATGCCAAGAAATGTTAACGTGAGAAACAGTCAAACCTGTAAAGAATTTTTGTGAGTTTATTTGAACCATACTGTTGATAGTTGCCGGGAAGCAGGATCTCAACAAATTAAGATAATGCCCCAAGAATGCTGGTTTTTCACCTTGTTTTATACAGGACAATCAAAAGAAGTGATATAAGTGGGCTACACAAACTCCATTGGCAATAAATTAGGGAGGTGGGAGAAAGCAAAGCTGAGAAACCTCTGTAATTGGATAAAAAGTGAAATGATAGACACATACTTCTTTTACTTAGGTGGGTATAGCAGTTAACAGACAACAATTAATTCAGTAACAATGAGGGGATTTGTGGTCTCCGCAGAGCAGTGCCTATGCTCTGAGGGGTCTGGAGAAAATGAAAATTACTTTGACATTCCAATGATGTGTTATCTGAGATGCAAAAAGACAATATGCTCAGTTAAGATCAAGATTGACCTTTGTCAGAGAAGATCAGGCCTAGGACATGACTACTGTTAACGTAAAAAACCATTGAAACCTGTAAAGAATTTTTGTGAGTTTATTTGAGCCAAACTGTTGACATATGCCGGGAAGCAGAACCTCAACAAATTGAGATAGTGCTCTGGAGAATGGCAGGGTTACATCCGTATTTATACATGAAATTCATTGGTGACAGGTTTAAGGAGGTGGGGTTAAGCGAAGCGGTGGGGGGGGGACCTCTGTGATAGGATAAAAAGTAAAATGATGGACACATACTTAGGTGGGTGCAGGAACAATTAACATGACAAATGAAAGAATCTGCTGCATCTGTCCTGGGCCCAGCACACCTGGTTGTGCCCCAGGGGCTCCATAAAAAGGGAAGTCACAAGTTACCCAGACATCCCAAGGACATGTTATCATAGATGCAAAAAGACACATAGGCTCAGTTACGGTAAAGGTTGACCTTATCAGTGAAGATACTAACTGCCCACCATAACTGCTTTTAGTTAAGGTTTAATTTCAGACCATCCTTTGTGCTTACTTCAGGTCTCCAAGTCTGCAAAACTGCCATGCAGGCCTCTCCTGAGCTTATCAGGTCAGCATGTGGCCCCTTTTCATCCACACTACCCACCATAAACTGCTTTTTAATTTTTAAAGTTTTAATCCCTTGTGGTTACTTTAGGTCTCTGAGTTCGCAAGGCTGTCATGCAGGCCTTCCCTGAGCTTGTCAGGTTGGCATGTGGCCCTTTTCATACACAGGGATGACACTCCAACCATCTGAGCCACACTGATGAGTGCTCCTTTTGAATTTTTATGGAAGCTTCATTACATAGGCATGATTGACCAAAATCACTGGCCATTGGCCATTGATTCAACCTCAAGTTCCTTTCGTCTCAGTGGGGGTGGGACCAGAGTTCCAATCCTCTATTCAGGGTTGGTTCCCCTGGCAACCAGCCCTCATCCTTAAGTTACCTAGGGCTTTTCAAAATACATTAACATAACAAAAAATTTGATTGCTCTCAACTCTTAGAAAATTGTAAGTGTTTAGAAGTTGTGCTGGAAACTAGGACTAAGACCAAAGGAACATCTATAATAATAAAAGGGTAATATGCTAATTAGACTGGATGTCCTTCCAGAAGTCATTCCAGACATCCTTCTGGATGAAGCCAGGGCTGGAGGGAAGCCCAGGTCCCAGGTACCTGTGGGTGGCCAGAGGGAAGCTAGCCCAGGTCCCAGATGCCAGAGAGAAGCTGGTGCCGGCAGCCAGAAGCCGGGGGAAGGAAGGCCTACTCTTGCCCGAATTTCATGCATCAGGCCTCTAGTCTATATAATAAAAGCCTAAGTGGCCATTATGGCAGAATGACCAGGATGACCAGTTGCTATGATGCACACTGACCACGAGGGGGCAGATGCAGCAAGCCAAGTGGTAAGGAGCAGCAAGCAGGTGGGCGGTAAGGAGCAAGGGATCCCAGACTGCAAGAGGTATGTCCAACTGCCGGCTTAGGCCCAATCCTCCCCCCGACCGCCCAGGGATCCTAGAATGCGAGAGGGTGCAGGCCAGGCTAAGGAAACCCCCTCCAGTGCACGAATTTCATGCACCAGGCCTCTAGTCTTATAAATCACATTATCACTGGAAAAGAGGCGGGGAGACCCTTCTTCCATCTCCCTTTGGAGAGAGAGAAAGGGAGAGGGAGAGAGAGAAACGTCCATTGGTTGCCTCCCGTACACACCCTGACTGGTGATGGAACTTGCAAACTGAGTATGTGCCCTGCCTGGGAATCAAACTGGATGACCTTTGGTGCATGGGACAATGCTCACCCAACTGGGACACATTTGCCAGGGCTCTGTCTCCTTCTTATAGGGATACCTGTGATTACATTTAGGGCCACCTGGATAATCTGGATAATTTCCCTGTCCAAGATCCTTAACTTAATCATGTCTGCAAGTGCCTTTGCCATAGACAAAGGATATGGACATGTTGGGGGCCATTAATGAGCCTTCTACAGAGTCTAAACATGCTTACACCCCACTCCTTAAAGAGCCTAGTTTAGTAGACAGGATCCAGACATGTCTATTTTACCAAATATGTCTCTGATTAAAAACCTATTATCTAGTCCATAGCTTTATCCAACCTACACTTGTTTATAATATCTCAAAGTTGTTATTTCAAGTGCTTAAAACAGTGTCGTTAGGTGGATGTAAGAAATGTCCAAACTGTAACTGGACAATCAAGCAGTCTGCTGCCTGCCATTACTCGAGCCAATGAAGCAGAGACAGGGTTGAATCATATGAGCATTTATTCCAATCCTGCCAGCAGAACGGGAGAGCAGCAGGTCAGCCACAAAAATCTGCTCTGCCTCCACCATAAGCCGGCAGCTTATGTCGGGTAGAAGGACAAAGATGACGTGTGGATGAATTACAAGTATGGGAAAGTAGGCACTGGATAATTACTATCCAGGTTACAAGTCATGCGGGCTGGGGGAGTGGGGTGTCACAGGAGGGTGGGTGCCTCAGGAACCCCAGGACCAAGTTACAGGTACGAGGGACTGGGGTTGTGAAGAGCAGGTGCCCACTGGACTAGATTGTTTCAGCCATGAGATGGTAAATCTTTCCATAATGACAGGCAGTTCTGGGGAGGAGGATGGACTGCATTCCAATGTGAGCTCCCGCGTCCCAGGGCGCCTGACTCTCAGTGAGGTGAGAGTGTGCTTTCTCTAATCAGGAACCATCATGGTTAACAGAGCAGGATTAACATATATATAAAATAGAGAAATATGCTAATTAACCGGGTCACCATAACAGGTCGACTGGACAGGAGGTTGTGCATGCAGTGTCGGGGGCGGGGCGGCAGGGGCCTCCACACCGGAGGGCAGCAGGGGCCTCTGCTCGCCTGCACTGGGGAAGGGCCTGATCAGCAGCGGCTGCAGCTGCTTCAAGGGCCAGAGAGGGAGGCAGGGCTGGACAGAGTGTAAGCAGCACTGCGTGATTTCAATTCATGTGCTGGGTTCCTAGTTTCTTATAATTAAAATTAGTTTCCAATATTCTATTTCTGTCCCTACCAAAACCTGTAGAGAATTTTTATGAATTTAATGGAGTCAAACTTACAACAATTGTGGGGAAGCAAAATCTCAACAGATTGAGAGAATGGCAGTTTTACCATTTATTTTATAACTAGAGGCCTGGTGCACTTAATTTGTGAACTCAGTGGGGGGTCCCCTCAGCCCAGCCTGTGCCCTCTCACAGTCTGGGAATGTCCGACTGCCACAGAGATGGGAGAGGCTCCTGCCACCCCTGCTGTGCTCACCAGTCATGAGCCCGGCTTCTGGCTGAGCGGTGCTCCCCCTGTGGGAGTGCACTGACCACGAGGGGGTAGCTCCTGCATTGAGCATCTGCCCCCTGGTGGTCAGTGCACATCATAGCAACTGGTCATTCTGCCGCCAGGCTGAAAGAGGCTCTCTGACATCCCCCAAGGGTCCCAGATTGCAAGAGGGTGCAGGCCAGGCCAAGTGCATGCTTGAGGCTGAGGAGGAATGTGGGAGGTTGGCCAGCCAGGGAGGGAATTTGGGAGGGCTCCAGGGCATGTCTGGGTCCTGATTGGCCCAACCCCAACAGCAAGCTAACCTACCGGTTGGAGCATCTGTTCCCTGATGGTCAGTACACGTCATAGTGACTAGTCCACCAGTCGACTGTCTGCCCCCAGTGGTCAGTGCATGTCATAGCGAGCGGTTGAGCGGCCTTAGCCTATCATTAGCACATTACGCTTTGATTGGTTGAACGGCCAACTAGATGACCAGACACTTAGCATATTAGACTTTTATTATATAGGAGTAAAGGGGAAGATATAAGTGTTAAGACTATAGCGCAATAAGATCCTTAACGGCCATTTGTAAGCTTCCTGCTACAGGAGAGCAAAGATCAGGAAAAACTTGCTGGACACGAGGAGTCAGGCCATATAAGCAATGGAAACTGTCCTAAAGACACCGGACCCCACACCTGCAGTCCATCCGCATTCCAAGCCCACCAGCTCCGCCCCCAGACCCACTGCAGACAAGAGCTTCCTGCCAGTAACTGCATGGAAGGATGGAACTCCAGCTCCTAGGGGCTGCCATCATCACTCCCATGTGTCCTTGGCTGTGCAGCCCTTCCCTTTGGGTATCCCATCCCCCAGCGCCTTTCCTTAAATAAATTCCATTTTTCTTCACCCACCGTCTGAGATGGCTACTTAGCCTGCCCGTGTACCACCACACTAACCCATAAGGGGAGTTAGGGTTTGGCTGGTGACTGAGCTGTGAAAGAATCCACAACTAAGAGAAGAGATGCAGAGAGGAAATCTACTTCACTTTCCAGTGGAGGAAAGTCCTATTGTTAGTCAATACAGGGCGGGAAGAAAGAGTGGCTTCCACTTTTAAAGAGCAAGCACGTGGTGTTGCTAGGTAACAAGGAAACAAGGAAGGGAGGGGATTGTGTTGAAGTCTAGCAGATATGGGGGTGGGGGTTGTCTTGAAAAGTTAGCTTGTTTGCTTCTTAGCAGATGTCCTAAGGAGGTGTCTTATCAGTATTTTTCCCAAGCCTGTAAAACAAGCTTAGAACAAAAGTTATGAAGAGTTCAAAAAAGGCTAGCCACAGGGGAGGGGAAGGAAGGAGATGAGGAGGAGGTGGGGGAGCTGTTAAAACAGCAGGGAGGGGGAGGTGGGAGAGAGTGTGCCTTGAGAGTAGCTTATTTTGTCTTGCAGTTTGACGACAGCGGTGGTTCTCAACCTTGGCTGCACATTAGAATCACCTGGGAATCTTTTTAACATCCTGATTCTGGGCCTCATCCTCTGGAAATTCTGTTTCTTTGTTACTAATGTTGTGGCCCCACCCCATAACAAAGAAACAGAATTTCCGGAGGATGAGGCCCAGAAACCAGGATTTTAAAAAGATTCCCAGGTGATTCTAATGTGCAGCCAAGGTTGAGAACCACTGGACTAGCAGAACTGTTTGAATCAGGGCAGCCAACAATCTTGGGGTTTAATTATCAGGTGCCGCTCATGAATTGTGGAAAGGCCACAGTGAAGAAAAGGAACGGCCTTTTTCTGTCCTTACAAGGGTGTTGATGGAATTCATGGGTGATAGATTAGGGAGGTGGGAGACAGCAAGAAAGGGAGATTGGATAAAAAGTAAAACGAATAGACACATACTTTCACATTGGTGGGTATAGGACAGCAATTAACATTTACAGAACATAGAGATGGTATGCAGGAAACAAGAAGACAGTGAGGGGTTCTGTGGTCTCATGTTCTGGTGGGAGATTATACCCTGAGGGGTCTGGCAAAGGGGATTATTAACACTTAGTTAGACTTTGGTTCTTGAGTTCATAGCTAAGAATGAACTCAGAGTTAAGAACTCGAATGCACGATGAAGTATAGTAAGAGAAAGAAAGAGAAGCAGAAGTGAGCCACTGGGCTGCATGGGTTCAGGGAACTAGTTTCAGAGGCAAAAGAAGGGTCCTTGGAGCTTAGGAGAAAGAAAGTAAAGGTAAGTGCCCGAGAGAGACTCGGCTGGGCATGAGAGAGAGAAAGAGAGAGAGAGAGGGCGCTGGGCCCTTCATTTTAAGGGTTTTTATCTCTTTTCCAAAGGCAGACAGTTTAGGGGAGGTCTCAGGGGAGGATCTCAATAGAATATTCATCAGCTTTCCTGGTGTGTCCTTTCCGGGTCCTGGCACACAGCTTGGTCCACACCAGGGCAGGGGTCTAGTCCTTGCAGCTGGTCCTGCAGTCACCATGGCTCTGCTCCATCTGGTTTGGCTGCTTTTCGGGACCAGGAGCTGAGACACAGCCGAGGCCTAAATGTCATCTCTAGGTTGAGCACAGCTGCCCATGTAGTCAGCAGCCTGGGGCTTTGTTCCTGAGGTTATGGTGCAGGTCAGACCATCAGGGTCCTGAGGGCTTAGTGCTTAAGGGAAGGGTCGTGCACGGGCTTGTGGGGAGTCTGTGAGGCCGTCCTCCTGCCCCTGCTCCTCCTCAGGGTGGAAAGGTCATCCTGGGGTAATGTCTTGGCCTATGATAATGGTTTCTCTTGTTTTGCCCATTACTAAGTACCCTGGGGACATGCCATAGC
>NW_006282204.1:566490-581252 GCF_000327345.1 Myotis davidii
CCTGCTGTGCTCACGTCTATCTACCTGCCTGCTCTGTCAGGATCATCCTGACATTCCAAAGGTATGTTATTGTAGATGCAACAAGATAATAGATAGGCTCAGTTAAGATAAAAATTGACCTTTGTCAGGAAAGGTACCAGTGCAGGACAGGACTATCGCCATGACTCGTGTTCAGCTAAGACGTTTTCATTTCAGACCACCCTATTGGTTACTTTAGGTCTCTGAGTTTGTAAGGCTGCCACGCGGGCCTCCCAGTGTGTCAGGTTCAGTGTGTGGTCCTGTGCCATCCACATGGTTATGTTGGTATTTAGATGGCTCATCGCTGACTGGGCAGCTCTTACACCAACACCCGACCCTCGTTGGACACTCACATGCTTCCAAAGGAGGTTTTATCCGATTTACAGGATGTCCCCTCTGCCCAAGGCCACACAACGAGGAAGACGGAGGTCCGGAACCCCAACTCAGCTTTTGTTCTAGAGTCCTCCCTAGGCATCCCATGAAACTGCCTGAACCAGCAGAATGGTTAGGGGGAAAGGTGCATTCAAGGGGCTTCCCAAGACACACAAGTCCATTCCCACTCCTGCAACCTCCATGGCACTGCCCAGTAGAGAATCCCAAATGCCCTTCATCTACATCCTGGCACCTGGATGACAACTGCAGCCCATTGCTACTGATAAGGGAGATTGCAGGCTCCAGATTGAATGAGGGAGCAGCCTTTTAGGATTTGAGCTTCACTAATCATCTCTGCTGATTAGACTGCCTCCCCCGTGTACCTTCAGACATTGAGAACAGGACTTGAATCGACTGCTCATTACTTGTTCCAGGAAACCATGACAACAAGAGTCCACCCAGTGCTGCTCCCAGCCAGCGTGGCTTTCCTCTCACAGTACTGCCTTGGCATTTGTGGCAAACACAGAAGAACTGAGTCCCCCTGTGGGGCAGCTTCGAGGTCCACGTCACCTTGATCCTATGACTCCACATAAACAGACCACCTTGTGGGTGACACCCAGGGCAAGGTGCTCACTTGTAAAATGAGCATTTCTAGCAAGTGTATTTCAGTTTGTGGGTAGCAACCCATTAGAGGGTATATTAGTCTTCTCTTTCTGCCATAACAAATAACACAGTCAGAGGCTTAAAACGGATTACTTTACAATCTGGAAGTCAGAATCCCTTCTGGAGGCTCTAGCAGAGAACGCACTTCCTTGCCTTCCAGAGGTCAGAGGCTGGAGACTGCCCACACTTCTCGGCTTGTGTACACATTGCTGTGATGCCTCCATCGGGGCATCTCCGACTCCGACCTGCTGCCTGTTTCATAAGGACCCTGTGGCTGGACCCTGTGGGTAATCTCCCATGTCAAGACCTCAAGCCACATCTGCAAAGTCCATCTGGGGTGATGTAAAGGGAGGAATATTCTGTTTATGGGAATTAAGATGTGTGCATGCTGGGGTGGTCATTATTCAGCCATTTAAGAACCAACATTTTTTAAATTCCACTTTAAAAAGTAAAACACATGCAGTGTTTCTGGTTCCTTGTGTATCACTAACATGATGTAGTCACCCAGGAAAGTTTGACTCCAAGGCCTCTTCTAGCTGTCTCATTAGCAGAATGACTCACTCCCTTGTGAAGCAGTGCCCGAAGAATGGCCTTGCGATGACTTGAGCCTTACTCTGGGAAGACCAGACTTCTCACACAGTATAAGTACAGCTGTTTCCTCCCCCCATTTATATATCTAAGCAAGGACTGAGAGTGCGAGTGTGCTGGGAGCTAAGGCTGAAGGCTCCGTGTAAAGACTTCGAGTGTCACATGATGACTAAGTGCAAGATATGTAATATTCTTCCTCAAGGAGGGTTACGTTTTGAAAAATCCAATATGACAACTCACAGTTGAGTTGAAAATAGTCTGCAAAACACTTCCATATTTCTAGTCCAACCCCTACACCCACCATGTACAAAGATTTAAAAGCTTTACAAGTTTTTTTAAAGGGAAAGTTCTGATTTAGATCCAGTGTTTCTGGTGAAGGATACAAGCGAATATATTTCCATGTTTGCGATCTGGAATGTGGTCTGTTAGAGCTATGTATGGCATGAAGAAGACCACCATCCAAAGGTCATGAGTGATACACAGCAGAAGCCTCATGTCAGAGTGGTGATGGCCTGGGGTCAGAGTGGAAAAGTAGCTCTCCTGGCTCAGCGAAGCAGCTGGTGTTCAGCTGGAGAGTCTTAAAGAGACTAGGACTGTTGTAATTGCACCTCAGGAAACTGGAACCTTATAGTATTCCTTACCCTCCTCCAAAGGGCTCTTCTGCTCTTTAATTGGATTTGGAGTACATGGGAGAATTTGGCTAAATCTCTAAGTTCTCAGAGAAAGTTGTCTGTCTACTTATTTGAAAGGGTAATCTGAGTTAGAAAATATTTCCTAAGTAGAACACCTGGTTTCCTTCCCTTACAGAGAAGGGAAATTATGCCAAGGGTTGGGGGTGGCTTCCTTTGCCCCTCCCCATCTTGTATATTAAAGGAGTAGAAGGCATTGGAGTCACCTACATGCACCCCCAGAGGGAGCTGTTCCTAAACCTCACCATTGATTAAATTCTCTGCCAGTGTTGGGGATGGGAATCAGAAAAAACTAAGTGACAAGAAGCAATGGAGTCATCAATTTCCTTATTCATGTCCACACAGACCAAAACTGCTCAGAGGATTATGGGAAGTTACAGCACCCACTCTAAAGAAGAACAGTCCTTGGACTTTAAAATAGTAAAAGCGTAATATGCTAATTAGACTGGATGTCCTTCTGGACGTCCTTCCGGATAAAGCCAGGGCTACGAGGGAAGCCAGTGCCGGCAGCCGGGGGAAGGAAAACCTACTCTGGCATGAATTTTGTGCATCGGGCCTCTAGTCTAATATAATGAGAAGACAAAGCAAGAGGCTCACTGCCACCACTTTATTAAAAATCCAATCACTGATTTAACGTCCTGGTTCTTTTCTTGCGCAGGTAAAAGACGAGGCCTGGAGCGGCTACCACACCTGCGAAGACAACTACAACCGCCATGGTTTTGAAAGCAACATATCCAGCAGCTCCGTGCCCTGCAGCATCTACTGTGTCTGGAAGAGAAGCAGACATCCGAGTCTTAAGCTCATGTTTAAATCATAAGCGTAAATTGAAGCTGAAGCTTTACATAGGGGGGCTCCCCAGAGAAGGAGTGAAATGAACCCTCAAAGTACTCCTCTGGGAAGCTGGCAACAGGGTACAGCTTTAACCCTTGCACCAGCGCCTCCTCTCCACACTCAGTGTAGCTTCCACTTGCTTTTCCTGACCTACACTCAGACGGCTGAAAAGGACCTTAGAGTGCCAGCCTGTTGTCTAACACAACCTCCTGGACCAACAGCTCTCCCAGGGTATTAGGGCTTGAAGGCGGCTTAATTTCAAATTCAAGGCCTAAAATTAAGGCCATGTGGGATGAGGCTATAAGATATTAATAAGTTGGGTTTGGCAGTATCGAGGTACATGCCTTCTGACCCATTAATCCTATTTCTAGAAATATATCCTGGAGTTCTTATATAGCAGGCAAAGAATTAAGAGGCTTGTGGTGGGGCATGAGTGACAAAACTGGAGGTAACCTAGATGGAAATCTAGTTAGCTATTAACAGTGAGGTAGGTCTCTGTACAGATATAAGACACAGTTTTTAAAAGCAGCTATAGAAGTGTAGGGAGACTATATGACCCCTGTGTTAAAGGGGACTTGGGAAAGCAGAAGCTATCCCTGGGAAGAGACTGTCGCTCTCCTCTTGTTCAGAGGTGAGCACGCATTATGTTCGCATAATGAAATGTCATGCACGGCCTCGCACTAGCAGCCAGGAAGGGCCCTCGGCTCCAGGTCCATACCTCTGCCCGAGGAGTCATCTGACAACAGGAGGATGGGTCCCGGCAGACTTATTGTTTTCTCTTCTTCAGTGGCCCCTGTGGCTGGAGACAGGTAATAGGGTTTGAACTCTGAACTAGTGCGCACCAGTGCCAAGCGGTGTGTCCACAGGTCTCCCAGAGCAGCCCTCTGTGGCGCCCCTGCTCTGCTGGGCAGTGTGCAGCCTTGGCAAGATAGGGCATGCACCTTCCTAAGGACAGAGTGGCTCCTGAAGAATTTTACATCTGAATCCACCGATACTCAAGAAGAATAGCCTTCTAGAGCAGCCGTGGGCAAACTACAGCACGTACCCTTTTATGTAATGATGTTTACTTTGAATTTATATTAGTTCACACAAACACTCCATCCATGCTTTTGTTCCGGCCCTCCGGTCCAGTTTAAGAACCCATTGTGGCCCTCGAGTCAAAAAGTTTGCCCACCCCTGGTCTAGAGTCATGTCTGTAAAAGATCAGACTTGTCCACAGGGCTGCTCAAGAGCGTGCCCATGTCAGACTCAAATGGCAAGGCTCACTGGGCCATGGCTGCCTGGACTCTGAGTAGGTAAAGAATGAGGCCTCATCCTTAAATTTTGAAATAAGGCTTGTTTTGAGTAAATTCACAGTAACGAGGACTTGAAATTTTACCTCGCCTGCTTCTCAGTGGCGCAGGGCAAGTCCCAGAACACAGAGCGGAGTGGGGAGAGCGCTGATCGCAGAGGAAGGCGCTGCAGTGGAAGTGGACCTGGGACGGCAGGAGGGCGAGGTGAGTCCAGGCACCCACAGCCCCGCCCGTGGCTGTTAATTACTCACCAGGCTGGCGAGCACTTGGGCCGCTGACACAAAGGCAAAGGTCTTCACGTCGAACCTCCGGTAGTGGGCAGGGTAGGGCACAGAGGAGCCAACGGGATGGAAGGTGGTTCTGTGCTTGTCCAGGTTGTATGCACAGCTAGGAGGCATGTGCCAGGGAGGATGTCAGCCATTCACCCGGGCAACTCAGCTTTCGCCCAGATTAAGTCACACGCGCACCGTTGGGACCACTGCTGCACGTGGCATTGCACCTGGTTCTGATTCGGCCTCTCAGCAGTACCCACGCAATCCTAATGAGCATGTGCTGGTTTTCCTGCTATCAAGACTGTATCGATACAATTTAAGTACCTATCTGTTTGCCAGCTAAACACAAGAGCTACAAGATTGATATGTGTGTCTTCAGACAACACTGGCTGGATTCTCCTATTTATGTCCCAGGCAGTTAGTATATGTCAGTGACAAAAAAGGTAGAGAAGTCTTTAGTTGCTAGCAGAGAGTGAGAGCTATAAAAAAAGTAGTGTGTGTGCCGGGGGGGTGGGGGGAGGCTCAGTTGGTTGGAACACTGTCCCCTACACCAAAAGGCTGTGGGCTGGATTCCCGGTCAGGTCACATACCTGGGCTGTGGGTTCAATCCCCACTCGGATTGTGTACCAGAGGCAGCCTACTGATGTTTCTCTCTCACATTAATGTTTCTCTCTGTCCCCCTCCCTCTCTCTCTCTCTAAAATCAATAAAAACATATTCTCAAGTGAGGTTTAAAAACACCACCACAGTGTGCTAGGTGGTAAGTGCTAAGGAAAGAGGAGTCTGTAGGGTCGGGGAGCAGGGGCTCAGCCCGACTCCCTGGAAAAGGAACCCTGAACAGGCTTATGGGTGGAGGAGCACTGCACGCAGCGCAGTTCCCGTGGCCACAGGGCTGTCCCCAGAGGCGAGGAGCCTAGCGACAGAGGGCACAGCTGGAGAAAAAGGAGGTGCAGACCCACAGGCAGAGCCCGCGCCAGGGCAGCTCAGGCCTAGAGGCAGATAGCACCCAGTCGCACCATCTAGCCTCTAGCCGAGTAGACTCTGGAAGCAGAGCCGCTGCCTGTGAAGTCCCTCGTGGAGTGACGAAGGCCAACAGTGCGCAGGACAGGCCCGCCCGGCGCTCTGGGGTAGGGACCGGAGGGCGGCCTTCTCCACAGGTGAGGAGCCCGGCCCGGGGGGACGGGCAGTGTGGCTACTGAGCCCAGGACTGACCCTGAGAAGCCAGGACGGAAGTCGGGGCTTTGCATGTGGGCCCCGGGCTCGCCGGGCTCCGTGGGAGGGACCTACCCGTCCTTGACCACCGTCCAGCGGGGCAGAGCGGAGGGGTCGGCGGCGGGCGTGGCCCAGCAGTCGCCCAGGACCAGCTTGATGTGGGGGTCGGTCCTGTTGACGACGCTCACTTCCAGGTAGATGGGCTGGCGCAGGTGCCGTGGCACCGGGTAGTCCCCGTCCGCAAACGGGCGCAGGTAGGACTGGTCTGGAAGCGCAGCAGCCTCTCAGGCGTCCAGCGGGGCAGAGCGGAGGGGTCGGCGGCGGGCGTGGCCCAGCAGTCGCCCAGGACCAGCTTGATGTGGGGGTCGGTCCTGTTGACGACGCTCACTTCCAGGTAGATGGGCTGGCGCAGGTGCCGTGGCACCGGGTAGTCCCCGTCCGCAAACGGGCGCAGGTAGGACTGGTCTGGAAGCGCAGCAGCCTCTCAGGCGCAGAGGCCCTGGACGCTGGTGTTGGCCAGCACGGCCCCCGCGTGGTAGTGGCACCTCACTGTCACTCTGAGGGTGTGGAGGGCGCGGGGAGTGTTAGGTTAACAGAGCTGCTCAGAGTTACGCTGGAGCCGAAACAATCATGTGGCAGTTGTCGCACCTGAACTCCCCGTCTCTGGACACGGTGCGTGGAGGAAGCCCGGCCGGGAGAGCACGGATCTCATTCTCATAGATGACCTCGCCGTCCTGGACCTTAGGGTGAGAGAAGGTTGGAGATTGCGCACCAGCTCGCTCAGCTCAGCCTCTGCCTGCGCTGCCCGCTCACTGACCCGGTGCGTCGTCCCACATCCATTCAGGGGGATGCGAAACCGCGCCAGTCCCCGGGACGTCCCTGCGAAGTGAGGCCGGCAGGAGGAGTCCCCCACTCTGAGGGTGGCCAGGCTGAGAGCTGGGCTCATGTGGTGGCTGTGGACTTGGACATCCATGAACCCATCCTGGGTGCACAGCTCGCCTGTAATGAGAGTGGCCGTGAGATGCTGGGAGCCTGTAAGTGGTCTGTCTGCCAGGCAATGCCGCCCTCCCTGCACCTGGAGTGTGAGGGAGGAGTCCCTGGGTTTCACCAGGCGGCACCCCATGTGTCTTAAGTCTTTGGGGAAAATACTTAGGGAGACAGATAGCAGAAATCCAATTAGTGCCATTCGCCAACCACACCCAAGGGCAGATGAAGTTAAGAGAAAAAGTCTCATTTTGGTACCTCAACAAAGCTGTTAAATGTGTTATTGAGATCCTCCTCTAAATGCCCCACCTCCAAAAGCCCTCAGAAGGACGGTCTGGGGCCTGCCCTCTCCCTCCCAGGAGCACACGCCCTGCCTTTCCCTCCTCCCCTCTCCCTCTTCCCGCACAAGCTGCATCTCCCAAACGCTAGAGGACCCCAGGAGACTTGCAACCAGGGCAGCTGCACTTCATCTGGGCACGCCCCCCCACAAGGCCCCCTTCTCTCTGACCTCTTAGTGAGCCAGAGCAGCCCAGCCCAGTCTCACATCCCCACCATGTCCCTCTCCTTCGACCTTAGGCCCTCCCTTGTTTTACTGGCCCAGCTTTAGTAAATGTCCTCTAAGATTCAAAATAAAAATACCTTGATAAGTGGCTTGAGTTACAAGGGGAGACCCTAAGGTCCTGCTGCTTTGTCTGAACAGAGAGAGTTTACCCAAAGGAAGAGGGAGCAGGAGACACAGAAGGAAGTGCCATGTGGGGCGAGACATCTACAGAAAACCCCGAGGAGGGCTGACGTGACTTAAGAGTCCAATTATTTGTGACTTCAAGTGCAGTGCCTGGTGTCCTATGTCCCTCTGTCAGGACTCACACACCCAGGGTGGCTGGGGAGGCATGCATCGCCCCCTCTGGCTTGGCCTGACTAGGCCAGGGGTGGAGGGTGGGGGTGGGGAGTGGGTAACAGCAGCCCAGGGCCCAGGCGATGCTGCACGGGAGGAAAGCCAGCCCGGACTCTTTTTGAGAAACTGGCAGGAGTTCGGGGAAAGTCTTTAAACTTTTCTAATCTCTTTAGTTACAGGTTGGGCCACAGGCTCAGGCTCCTGACGTGAAGCATCCTCCTGGGCCTACCCGCGGGCACGTGTGGAAATGCTCCCTCTCGCAGCCCCACCCTAGCAGCTGGTCTGGCACCTCTGGTCTGACAGCCTTTCATTTCCTGGACGAGTAAGCAGTGCAGAGTGTAAACCACGCCCCTTCTTCCCACAGGCACAGGAAGGGCTAAGGGGGAACAGAGGACACTGAGACCATTGCTCAAAGCTTTACCTGTTAGAACTGGGGACTCACAGAGACACTCGGGGTAAACCACCATGGATGCTATCTCCCGTCGGAAGGAAAATGTCAGCTTGAGTGAAGGTAAGTAGAACTGATAGGGCAGGCACCGTTCTGAGAACTGAAACAGGAGAAGAATGTCAGTCAGCATCAGAGACCACCGTGTGGGCCCGGAGACCATCCCATGGGCCCGGAGCAATGTGTGTGTGGGCGGGGGGGGGGGAGGCAGGAATCCCTGCAGCATGCACCCCAGACTTAATTTGGTTTCCCTTTAAGCCAGGACGAGAGACCCTGTCACTTCTGTGTCAGGATGCTTCCCTCCACAGGACGTTCATTGCTTTAAACTCATGCCCTCAAGTGCCCAGCACTGTGTGCTCTTTGTACTAGACACTGACGCCGAGTTACTAGGTCAAATGCCAAAGGAGAACCCAGTGCCCTGCCAGCAGCCTGAGGAGAGGGCTCTGCCCGCGTGCCTGTGTCCCTGGCCGTGGATCAGTCAGGACGGCAGTTTGGGACCCTCTGTTTGGCTCAAGCCGTCCTGGGTTAAGAGGGCCTAAGACACTCATCATTAGAAACTGGGAAGCAGTTTGTACTATTCAATGTGCTGAGAAACACTGAGGAAAGCTTCTATTGTGGAGGTTCAAAAGGCCTGATGTTTGCAAGTGAACTTCAGTTACTGGGGAATTCACTTACGCAAAGCAACCAAATGAGGCCTCCCAGAGTTCGGACTGCCACATGGCCACTGTAATGTATGGGCAAGTCATCAGCCGTGGCAGGGTTACCTGTGAGACCATGTTTCAGGTCAGGTTCCCACACTCAGTGGTTGACAAGGCAACATACCTTCATTTTGAGAAGAGCTTTGCTGAAGTGCAGTCTCAGGCCACCTGCTGCCTCTGTACCAATGCCGTTCCGATGCAGCTGGCTCATGGCAATGTGTCTGTTTCCAAAGCTCACGGATTTTAACTTCCCGGGAAACTCTGGGATGGTGAGAGTCATGTGCGTGGCATTGCAGGTCACAGGACCTGGAGGGCATGACCGGCAGGTGTGGATGTCAGCTTTGATGAAGCCCCAGAACAATGTCCTCCACCCTGGAGTTGGCCCCCTGGACCTTACCTGATAGACAAGTCACTTGTGCTGATATAATGGTCTTTTGTCCAAAAATTACATGGATGAGCTTCAGAGGCATCGTGTAGAGATGACTGTTACCTTGCTGGGGGTCGGGGACAACGTTATCAGAGACCTGGCTTTAATTCAATTTCTAAACAACGCTAGAAGAATAGTCAAGGCAAGCATGTACTCAAGTACTGGGCACTATTTTGGCCTAAGTAGAATTCAGGCATTTTGTACAATGATTGTTCTGCCAGGTTCTCTAGTTTTAAATGTTTGTGCTTTTAATATCTGGCAAGCTAGGGTTGTCTACTGAGATGGCCTGTAGCTGATCATTTCTGGGTCTGAGCAAAAGCTGCTCTTATTTTATGACTATTTTATGGTATTATCATCCAGAGAGAATGCTTACAAAACTGAGCAATCTGATGGTACAGGACTGTTCCTGCTAAAATGTGGTATTTGAGCCCTTTGACACATTAGCTCATTTAACACTGAGTCTTTCCTGTTGGCTCGAAGAGCACAGGTCCCTAATGCAAGACAGTATAGGAGAACGATAACACTAATAGAACCTAACTCTTGGGAAACTTTAGTGGACTCCCGCTCTGTATTTGATAGCAGATTGAGAACTCTGGGGATGAGGGAGAACGGGTGGAAGTAAGGGCCATCTCTGTTCACCACTGTGTCTTTAGCACGCAGCACAGTGCGTGGCCCACAGTAAGACTGCGATGCCTGTTGAGTGAGTTGAGTTCTCAATTACTTTGAAGACATGGTTGAGGTCATGCTTGGATTTAAAAATAGTGGTCTGTGCCTGGGTGGGGCACAAAAAGACTCACACCCACCGTGTAGTGATTCACTCCGGTGGCATTGAATGGCACTTGCACGGTCATCTTGTAGTCGTCAATCAGGATGTTATATCCTCGCACCATGGCCTCCAGAAGGGTCAGAGTTTTGGCTCCTGCACCATGACCAACCTCAATGCTCCATCCCACCTGCTGCTGGAGATCCTAAAGTCAACAGTGTCACTTAGAGGGCTGTACTCCCCTTACCTCCAAGGCTATTGTCTAACATTTTCATCAGGATTGAAGTTTGTTACCTTTAATATAGAAAAAGGCTACTTAAGTCTGTATATTAAAATGATTTTCATACCGTATTTTCATCAGCCATGCCAGGAACACCATAAAAGGGAAACTGGAAGGGAAAAAAACACGTGATGTGAGGCTGTGACTTGGAGGAGAGTTTCTGAATCAGCTGCTGACAGTAGGCAGAAGGCCCCCGGAACAGCTGTGTGCTTCCCACACCGAAGCCTGGCTGTGGGACGGGGGGGACAAGCGCAGGACCAGACATAAACCGAACTGTGCCCTTAAACATCATCTCGCCTCTAAGCTCCTGGTACCAGACGGCAATGGGAAGATCTAAGCTCCCTTCCAGTTGTAAGTTCAGACACTCAGTTCTTCAATGCACAGCTGTACTAAGTCTGTAGGAATCCAGTATTCTGTCCAGCCATGCAGTTCCATTATTGTTATAATAAAGTACCGATATTTCTTTTATCTTTCTGTTGTCGAAATTAGCTACGTTAGACTATGAAATCCATGAGTGTGTGATAGGGCTGTTTTGCTCATTTACTGGATCCTATCACCTGGCACAGCGCCTGGCACCTGATAGGTATTCAGCTTGTCAAGAAAGTATAAATGTGCTTGTAGCTTCCTGTGGCCAGGCGTGGTGTGCTAAGCCCGTGTGTGTCCTCTCAGTGCATTTTTAGAGACACACTATAAGGCAGCGGTTCTCAACCTGTGGGTCACGACCCTTTGGGGGTTGAATGACCCTTTCACAGGGATCGCCTAAATACATCCTGCATATCAGGTATTTACATTATGATTCATAACAGTAGCAAAATTACAGTTATGAAGTAGCAAAGAAAATAATTTTATGGTTATTAAAGGGTCGCAGCATTAGGAAGGTTGAGAACCACTGCAAGGGAAGTGTTATTTTCTCCCACTTAGGGGCTTGGAAACAAAAAGTTGGTTTGTTTAAAATATCAACTCAAAGCCACAGAGCCAATAAGTAGTGAATACAGGATCGCAATTCTGACCCTGTTCCTAAGCCCGACTCTGTCTAGACATCACACTCCTCTGTGTGGGTTGTGGGAGAAGCTGTCGGCCTCTCTACTCACAGACATGAAATCCTTCGTGCACAGGGTGGATCCTGGGTGCTCCTGGGCTCCTCCGGCCGGCGCAGCTGGACAGCTGACCTGATACATGAAAGCCTTGCGTCCCGTAGCAGCACTGCTGTCCATGAACCTGATGGTCATCTGGTGCTGACCAAGCTGTGTGCAAATGGTTTCGTAAGAACAAGAGGTGCTGGGACCTCCGTGGGAAAAGATTCCAGATGCCGCCTGACCCGTGGAGTGGTCACCAGGACAGCAGGTTCTGGAAGGTCCCTCATTTGGACACCAGAAGACTACAGCCAGCCCGTGAGAAAGCCCAGCAGCATGCATACATTGGCAGAGGACAGTTCCTGGAACTTCAGGGATTGAAGTTCAGTTTTCATTTTCTTCTTATCCTTACCCTGTGTCATTCTACCGTAAGTCACAGACCTGACTGGTTTGGGGCCTCTACCAATTCATTCAAATACTCATTAAGCATCAGTGTAGCAGCCGGGGTGCGGGGAGAGCCATCTTTGAGTATTTCCCTGCCTTAAGGAACTTGGTTGAAAGTAGGAGTCAGACAACCTTTTTCTGTTAAATGTTAGTATATACTTTACACTTTGTAGGCCATATGTAACTTCTAATATGTATTTTTTAAAACTCTTTAAAAACATAAAAGCCATTCTTAGCTTGAGGACCATCTCTCTCTCTCTCTCTCTCTCTCTCTGCCATGGGCTGGACTTGGCACCCACAGGTGTGGTTTGCAGACCCCTGGTCTACAGGAATGCAGCTGTAAGCTTCCTAAGGTTGGGAGGTGAACATTTTAATTGCTGGCTCTTCATTCTGGGGTCAGATCAAGTGGCCTGTGAGATATGCAGGTTTCTAGGAGGCACCCCAGGTCTACATCATCAAGTGAAGGAGGGAAGCCGTTACTTTCCAGTCCCCAGGTGTTTCTCCTCGCACTCAAGCTTGAGAGCTGCTTAGAGGGGCTGCTTTACTGCCTCCAATAACCTTCACTGCACCGGCGCCTGACAACAGAGGCAGCCCTATTGCTCAGCTGCGGCTTGCTTTCCAACGCTTGTTTTGATGGTATAGAGCAGTGGTTCTCAACCTTGGCTGCACATGAGAATCCCCTGGGAATCTTTTTAAAATCCTGATTTCTGGGCCTCATCCTCTGGAAATTCTGTTTCTTTGTTACTAATGTTGTGGCCCCACCCCATAACAAAGAAACAGAATTTCCAGAGGGTGAGGCCCAGAAATCAGGATTTTAAAAAGATTCCCAGGTGATTCTAATGTGCAGCCAAGGTTGAAAACCACTGGCATAGAGGGTCTCTTTGCCAGCACCATAATGGCCTCCCATTTCCCATGAGGTCACAGATGAAAACACTAGTAGCTCCTGTTTGAGTATTTGCTGTAGCCAGGCGCTGCTCCAACTCCTGATCTGCTTTAGATCATTACTTTTTAGATACTGTGTGGAGAGAGTACCACAACCCCCATTTTCCAATGGGCAAGCAGAGGTTTGAAAAGGTTAGCTAACTTGCCCAAGGTCACAGCCAGACAGTGGCAGAGCCAGGACTCAAGCCAAGACCTCAACTCCGGGGTTCCTCAACCTCAGCGTTATTGGCACTCCAGGCCTGATAATTCTGTGTTATGGGGGCGGGGGGGCGGTCATCCTATTCAATATAGGCTGTTTAGCAGCACCCTTGGCCTGTATCTACAAGATGCCAGTGCCGGCTTCCTCCCCTCCAGTTTTGATAACCAAGAATGTCTGAAAAATGTCTCTAAACATTGTCAAATGTCCTCCATGTAGACAAAAGCAAAAAACAAACAAAAATGTCACCCCTGGTTGAGAAACACTGTTCTAGTCCAAAGCCTATACCCTTCGCAAGTAGGGGAGTATTAGTAACTACTAGGTTACTACTTCCCAAATCACTCCTCAAAGCAATTACTTACCACTCTGCTGGTACAGGTCTCATAGGGGGCTCGTAGGGTGCGCTCTTCTGGGTTGAGGACATACGTGCAATTCAGCATTTCAAGACCAAAGGGATCTACAGAAGCCAGAGAAATTTAGAGAGGGGTGGCCAAGAAGTACATTCAGTGACAGAAGCAACCAAAGCCTCAGAGCCAAGACTGCCAATCCATTCCTAAGACACTTTAATTACTTCATTTTTTATTGTCTGCGTGATGTGGCCTGAGCTTTGAGAGATGCTGTGACCCACAGCTAAATTTTCCCCGGAGATTCTGAGGTAAGAGAAAGACTCACTTGGAGACATCATACAAAGCAAGTGCCCCCATGGCATTATGGGAACTGGAGGCGTTGCTCCAGAGTTTATGAAAAATGGGGCTGGCCTCGAGCCCAGGTGTTCTGCTAAGTGAGACTAAGCTAGGAATTCACTCATTACCAACCCATCACAGATGCATGCCATTTCTCAGTGCCAAGATCGCTTGAAAACTTCACTGTCATTCTATCTTCATGGCAAGTGACAGTACCTGAAGAACAAAGAGAGAGTTGGGGCCTCTGAACTATAGGCGCGTGACTCCCA
The DNA here is from genome assembly GCF_000327345.1 of Myotis davidii. Lineage (NCBI taxonomy): Eukaryota > Metazoa > Chordata > Mammalia > Chiroptera > Vespertilionidae > Myotis > Myotis davidii. Next base: position 580,526 of record NW_006282204.1, read on the forward strand.
CGGAAGTATACGGGGCCTCCCTCTCCCACAGGCATCAAGGGAGGCGCCAGCTGGGAGAGGCAGAGCTTGTCCGCCGCCCGCGGGGAGCACACCTAAGCGGGAAGGACATATGTCAGTATGATACCAGGCACTGTAAGTGCCAGGGCTTGCCGAGCTCTCAGGGATACACCTGGCTTAGGGTCACGCCTGTGCGGAAACCAGGCTGGGGCCCTGACAGTGACGCTGACGAGGTGGGGAGGAGGGACTGCACGTCTGTGAAGAACTGGAGAACAAAAGTTTTGTCTAAAAGATTTTTCAATTTGAAGCTTTAAAAAAGGCCCTGTGTAAACTCAAGGTCGCTTCCGAAGGTTAAATTCTGCCTATAATCTGCTACTCCGCATCCTCTAGCTCAGGTGAAAGTTTCGAAAAACGCTCATTTCAGGTGGAACAGCTCTGATTCTGCCGCCGCGTTGCTGTTTTCCTGAAGCATGAGTTGGTGTTTGAGGACGCTGCTCTCAGAGGGCCTAAGGTTGCGTTCTGTGTTCTTTGGATGCCATGAAGCGTGAGGCAGCGGGCAGATGTCTTTGCAAGCGCTTTCACTCTATAGGAAGCCATAGGTAGGCCACAGAAAATTCTAGTGACTTGCTCAGGGTAAGAAAAGGGGGATGGAAACTATCCCACCCATGTTTGTGCTTCCTGGCCATTTGGCCCCCGGCTGCACCCTGCTCAGGTTGGGAAGGGCATTGTC
>NW_006282204.1:581362-581865 GCF_000327345.1 Myotis davidii
AACAGCAGGGAAAGTGACCTATAGGTGCAGAAGGGGGTGGGAGAGAGAGTTAAGGAATGGACTTTACCAGACAAGGTCATGGTGTCCCCTCCCTCTGCCCCAGGAATCACTCACCTCCTGCCTGGCCTGAGCCAGCCCGAGGGACTCCCACCACCTCCTCTCAGCCAGCACGCCATGGCCCAGTCGCCCACAAACCAGCCAGGCAGGGGCCGGGTGCTCATGCTTTTAGAGCAGGAAGCTGGCTGGGACCCGCCTACTCCCCATTGGAAACACCGGAACCTTCTCCAGCCCCCAGCTGAGAGGGGTGGAGGGAACGCTTTCTCTCGGAAAGGCCTGGAAGCAGAGGCCAGCCCTTCCTGCCTTTGCCGTAGGCTAGTCCCCCAGCCGCTCACAGGCCAGCCGGGAAGCCAGAGTTCCCTGGAACGGGCTCCAGGTGGTTGAACTGGTGTTTTTCTCCATAACACGGGAAATTAACATGTTTTGGACAAAATATTTACAACTCC
>NW_006282204.1:581883-605443 GCF_000327345.1 Myotis davidii
GAAAGAGGGATGGGCTTTATTGAGGAAAGAACACCTCGTGTTCACATTGCCTCTAAGCTGAGTCCTTTCCTTCACGCCCCGCCTGCTGGCTGTGTGGGGGCCCCTGGCCCCTGCACGAACTAGCTCTACAAGTGGGTGCAGCATTGTTTCCCACTGACTATCATTTTAAACTCACTGCAAAACAACACTGCCAATTACAGGTACATATAGAGAAAAAGAAAAAGTTACCCCTAATTCCACCACTGCTAATATTTAGGTGTATAACTTTATGGATTTTCTCTCCAACACCATACACACTTAAAAAAACAACCTCAACCTGAGATCAGAGTTTAAACTTTGTGTCGTAACCTGCTTCCATACTAAACATGATCTCCATTATCACTTTAAGGCTGTATCATATTCCATGTCTAGATATATCAGTGTTTAACTGTTCTAATGATGGACATTAAGATGACTTCCAATTTTTCATCATGATAAATAACTGGAGGCCAGGTGCATGAATTCATTCTGGGTGGGGTCTGGCTGGCCCAACCCAATAGGGCCGATTGGGCTGGGCTGGCTGGGCTGGCTGGGGAGCAGGGCCATGGGCGTTGGCTGGCTAGCCCCACCCCTTATCGGGGTGGAGGGGCCAATGGAGGGTGGGGCTGGCTGTGGGGAGGGGCCAAAGGCAGTTGGCTGGCCGGCCCCGCCCCGTGGTCAAACTCCCAGTTGAACTCCTGATCGAACTCCTGGTCAAGGGAACAATTTGCATTTTAGCCTTTTGTGATATAGGATTGTATGATAGACATTCTTGTACCTCTCCCTGGTTCCTCAGAAAAAAAGCCGTAGAAGTAGAAATTCTGGGTCAAAGGGAATAGTGGTCTAAATAGGAAGGTCATAATGGGTGGCAACAGAGGGCGTGCAGATGAGGAAACAAGCACAGCAGCTGCCCAGGCTTTGACTATTGACTGCCAGGGCCAGACTGAGAGCTCAGATTTTCTGAGAGCAAATCACCATTTCTTTTCAGCATCTCTCATTGCATTTGAGACACCTTGATGCTGCAGCCTGGGCCTGGTAACAGGTTTATAGGCTCAGATTCTGTGGGAGTGGGAGGTGGTGTTTGAAATTACTGGCTCATGTGTTATTTTTGTGGTGTCAGTTGAGAAGTAATCTCTACTCAGGTGTCTGAAGCACATTGCAGGCTGGGTAGTGTTTCCCAACTTCCTGGACCAAAAGATCCCATGGGGCTCCCACTGACATACAGCCTCCTGGGTCCCACTCGGAAGCTATTGGAGCAGGCTCTCCAGGGCAGGGCTGGGGTAACCTGTTCGACAAATACACAGGTGCGGCTTATGGTCAGGAAGATGGGGAAATATCTGGAGAGAGGGAGGCAAGAACATAAGTGGCTGCCAGTGGTAACCTCTTCATGGGAATTAACTGGTTATGTCTCAGTGGAATTGGGGAGAGGGAGGAAAATCCAGGCTAAGCAGGTGTGGGGATAGAGATAATAAACAGATACGGATTCCAGCAGTGGCTGGTATTAATAGTCACTCCTAAGCACATTTTCCCAAGATGGTACCCTTTCTGCAAATGTGAAGGTAATCTGTTACCACCATCGTTAAGGCTATGATGAGAACGTAGAGGTAGGAAAGTGGAGTGAGACTTGAGGTCTGTTAAGAAGGTGGTTGGAGAGGTAGCAGGTCAACGCTGGCTCTTCCTCCCAGGCCCTACCCTAAGGCTCACTGCAAGACTGTGTTCTCTGGAGTGTGGGGCTTGCCTTGGAAAGGGCACTCAGGCCAGAGCCCAAGGCCAAAGGCCTTGGGAGACTAAGGGGGAGCACGACGTCCCCGACAGGAGGCGTGGAGAGAAGAGGACCACCAAGGGAGCTGCTGAAGGTGGTGAGGTGTGAGGTTAATTCCCTTTGCCTCGCCTGGCCCAGCCCAGGCTGTGATCGGGACAGTCCTGACCTGTAAAAAGCATTCCCGCAGAAGTGCCCAGGCCGCCAGCTTTGGGGATGAGGAAGAAGCAGCTGTTCCGTGATGAACCACTGTCTCAGATCACTAGCTGGGAAACAGAAATCCTTACAGAGATGATTATATCCTCACTGCTTTACTAGATAAACAGAGGGGTCGCTTTCAAATGTGTGCTCTCCACATTCTTTTCAAAGAGCCCTTTGAAGTTTGCCAATTTATGACTAAAGGTGCCCTCTCTCCTCTCTGGGGCTGCCCTGGCCTCGCCTGGGTCCCCAGGAGGCCACTCTCACCAGCTCACCACCAGGTATTTCCTGAGGGACTTTTAGGTTGTTACACATGAAACAATGTAGGTTGTGGCCTCACGGGGGGCAGGCCCCCTCCTTATTTCTGAAATGCAGTTCTTATAAACAGCTTATAATTCTTAAACTCCAAGCCTATTGTTTTATTTTTCACAACAATTATAAACATACTAGAGGCCCAGTGCATGAATTCATGCACAGTGGGTTCCCTCAGCCTGGCCTGCAGGATCAGGCCAAAACCAGCTCTTTGACATCCCCCAAGGGGTCCCGGATTATGAGAGGGCACAGGCCAGGCCAAGGGACTCCACCAGTGCATGATCGGGGCTGGGGAGGGACACAGGAGGTTGGCCAGCCGGGGAGGGACCATAGGAGGGCTCCAGGGCGTGTCCAGCCTGGCTTGCTCTGTCCCCATCAGCCAGACCCCAGCAGCAAGCTAACCTACCGGTTGGAGCGTCTGCCCCTGGTAGTCAGAGCATGTCATAGCGAGTGGTTGAGTGGCCTTAGCATATCATTAGCATATTATGCTTTGATTGGTTAAATGGATGACTGGACGACCAGATACTTAGCATATTAGGCTTTTATTATATAGGATTATGTGATGACAGCCTAATGGCATCATCAGGAGATGGCTAGATAAACTGGAGAATTCTCTTCAGGGGCTAAAGAAATGAGTCTGTGGCCCTAGCCGGTTTGGCTCAATGGATAGAGCATCAGCCTGTGGACCAAAATGTCCTGGGTTCAATTCTGGTCAAGGGCACATGCCCGGGTTGTGGACTTGATTCCCCAGTAGGGAGCATACAGGAGGCAGCCAATCAATGATTCTCTCTCATCATTGACGTTTCTAACTCTCTCTCCTTTTCCCTTTCTCTCTGAAATCAATAAAAATATATTTAAAAAAAGAAAAAGAAGAGGGTTTGTGGATTCAGTTGGAACTCTGAATATGGATATTAAAAATGTCCACAATAAAATTGGAGTTTTAAAACTGTAATTAGTATGTTTCCATATTTTGCTTTAAAAAAGAGAAAGAAACAACCACCTATGTGTGTGTCTATACATTTATGTGTCTGTATGGGAATAGAAAAAGGGTATTTGCATTAAAAGTCTAGAAGGGTAGGCCAGAGAGCTGAGTGGGCTCCTGGGGAGAGCATGCAGGCCGGAAGGCAGTCCCCCGAAGGGGCCAACTGGGCAGCTCACCACTGTGTGTTCTGATTTGTTTGTGCTCCTGCTTCACTGGTCATGTATACAAAACCAAATGTGGGTGTTCTGAGTCCGAGTTTGTTGTCTCTCAAAGCAGAAGAACAAAGTTGTGGACAAACATGGTTAGTGGAACACAGTTTATCGAGAGCATCCATGCAAATTAAAGTCTGTTAGTCCACGTGGGTACCAGGGAAGGTCAGGAATCCATTGCTGCAGGGGAGAAGAGAGAGAGAGAGAGAGAGAGAGAGAGAGAGGAAGAAAACATACCTTTAAATTTAGGGAGTGGATACAGCCTTGCTAGCTCCTGATTGGTCTTTTCAAAGAATTTTGTCTTAGCAACATCCTTAGGATTGGTTTATATGCCTTACTGCCTTGTGATTGGTTATCTGCATATTCTCTTAGTATTTAAAAGTTCATGCCTCTCACTTGTGTCCTTACCTGCCCCCGCCCCCCACCTGCCTAGTTGGGTTCTTGGGTTACTTTCCTTCCCGTGGCCCTGCCCCTATCTACCTAGCTTCCTTCTGTCTCCTCATATGTATACTATCCCTAGGAATAGGAATAGGGAGATGGAAGATTCCTGCTCTTTTTACTTTATTTACTTCTGTATTGATTGAATTGTCTTAGTGATAATTAAAATGATTTTAAAGTGATAAGAGCAATGGCAGTCTATCTGATTTAACTATACGTGAGCTATAGACGTGTTCAAACTTCATGGTATAAAGCAGTGGTTCTCAACCTTCTGGCCCTTTAAATACAGTTCCTCATGTTGTGACCCAACCATAAAATTATTTTCGTTGCTGCTTCATAACTGTAATGTTGCTACTGTTATGAATCATAATGTAAATATCTGATATGCAGGAGGGTCTTAGGCGACCCCTGTGAAAGGGTCATTCGACCACCAAAGGGGTCGCGATCCACAGGTTGAGAACCGCTGGTATAAAGTATAACACACAAGTGAATGGCTTTCATCCACGAGGCTTCCAGAGTCCAGCTCCCTATTGTGAGATGAAGTTAAGCCTCAGAGGTTTAGTAACTGCCCAAAGTCACAGAGCAAGTTAGTGGCAGAGCTCCATGAGCAATCAGGACCGATGCGGACTCCCAAGCCCTTCCGGTTGTTATTTCCCATGTGTGAGCACACGTGTGTGCACACCAGGGGGTACTTACACACTTTGTGCTGCTCTTGCAGTTCACTTAGCTTTAAAAGTACAAGATGGCAGTTACTAGAGTCAGCAGCATACGATAAAAAAATATAGAAACTTCCACCACTATGATAATCAGCTTAAAATAGCTTTCAAATGTCAAATGTGAATTTAACTTGGAAAAATAAGAGTATGTCAGTGAGAATGTTCTTGAATACTTATGTTAGTTCCTTTAACAATGTAACTATACTATGTTAATGTTATTTTCCCCTTTGGGTCTTCAGACAGATCCAAACTGGTAAACCTCCTAATGGTGAAGGGCTCAGAAAGAATTAGGATAGAGGAATAAAAGGCTTCATTGACCTGGGGATACAAAGACAGGGCTGCTTAGATAAACAGATGACAGGGCTCAGAAGTTCTCAATGAAGGCTCATTTACATAAAATATCACCACAGTACCCCACAGCTAACAGCTAGGGCAATGGTCAAGACAGAAATGGAGAAAAGATTCCTTGGCAATGCAGCAGATTCCTTATAGTTAATAAAATATAAAATATGTTAAATGTTAAAGTTCTGAAGGATGTGAGGGACTGATTATAAAGGTCCCAATGCCTGCCCCCGCCCCCGCCCCCCACCCTATCCTTTCCACTGTGCTTTGAGTCAGCCTTCTCCGGGCGCTTCTTCCTCGGGCCTCCTGCCTTGGATCTGGACTGCCCTGTGCTTTGCTTTGGCCAGTAGACAGTGATGGAGGTGCCGGTGTGCCCATTCCCTAAGGCTGCCTCTTAGGTGACAGCGGAGCTCTGTTCAGTCTCCCTTGAGGCCTCTCTGTGACCCACCCCTTCCCCCCTGGGCCCCAGCAGGTGTTAATCCACATTTCACACGCTGGGAAGGAGCAGGTGGTTCTCCAAAACCATGTGATTCGATGAGTCTGTAGGAAGGAGGGAAAGGGTGTTTTTATCAAGGCCCACTGCGTACAGGTCCTGTGCAGACTCTGATGCAGATACTTTTGTGATAGGAATAAGAAAAGGAAATGAAGGGTCCTTCAAATGACCCCCTACTTCTCCCCCCGCCCCCACAGGTGATAGCTACTAAATAGAAAGCTGTGTGGGCTGAATGTGTCCCCCACCATACCTCATGTTGAAGTCTTAATACTCAGGACCTCAGAATGTGACCGTATTTGCAGATCGGGTCTTTGCATAGGAGAATAAATTGAAATGAGGTCTGTAGGTGGGGCCCTCATGCCATGTGGCTGGTGGCCTGTAAGAGGAGGAAGTTTGGACACAGACATGCACAGAGGGACGGCCATGTGGAGACACAGGGAGAAGATGGCCTTTTACATGCACAGGAGAGAAGCCTGGAGAGAGTCTCCCTCGCGGCCTGGGGGGAAGCAACTCTCCTGCACCCTGACCAGGACTCACAGCCTCCGGAGCAGAGAGAAACAGGTGTCTGTGGTTTCCGCCCCGCTGTGGTGCTTTGTTAGGGTGGCCCTAGAAAACGAATACAAGTTCCCAGCTTGAAATACAACTCTGTGAATACAAAATGTATTCTCTTTTTACTGTATCATGATAAGGGACAAAACAAATAACAAACAAACAAAAAACAAGTCCCAGTTATTGAGAAGAAAAATATAGAGGAAGGAGAACGTTTGGGAAAATATACCGTATGCATCTGTGAATGCCCTAAAGCAGGGAGGCCCTCTACCTTTCCGCAACCAGTACAGCCATTCCCACTCCTCTTCTGCTTCCCCTACGGCCACTGCCCCGTTGCTACTAAGGTACATCTTGCCCCTAACTGCTCTCCCCTGGTGGCCTGATTGTCCCAAACTGCCTCTGCCTCAGCCCCCACCACCATGGCTTTGTCCAGAAGGAAGTCAGACATCTGGAAGATGGCTGGTCAACCGGTCTAATTAGCATATTCCCCTTTTATTAATATAGATAGATTATATATTGGCTCCTCTGGGAAATCCAGAACAGCCCCGCCTTCACGTCAGCGCCAGCCCTTCAGTCATGCCTCCAGTCTGCTACTGGGTGTATCTCTGGCCACTCTGAGAAGCAGCACCTCAGGTCTGTGCTGGTGGAAATTTTGAATTCTCATCCCTGACCTAACCTTCTTATATGTGAGCTCCATGAAGGCAAGCATTTGTCTTGTTCATTCTTCGTTCACTCATAAACTTTACCTATGTCTGTGCATCTATGCTAGCACTGCATGGTGACCGGTCAAACAGTCACTTCTGTCATCACAGTCACTGCCTTTATATATATATACTAGAGGCCCATTGCATGAAGAGATTTGTGCAATAGGCCTTCCTTTCCCTGGCTGCTGGTACTGGTTTTCCTCCGGCACCTGGGACCCAGGCCTTCGCTCTGGGTGCAGCAGAGAAGCCAAGCCTCTTCAGTCTTCAGTCGTCTTTATTCTTTAGTTGTCTTCAGTCTTCAGTCATCTTTTTTGCTTGGGCGGAGCCTTCAGTCTTCACTCCTTGCCTGCATATGCAAATTAACCTCCATCTTTGGTGGGTTAATTTGCATACCCATCCTGATTGGCTGGTGGGTGTAGCAGAGTGACACCAATTTGCATGTTTCTCTTTTATTAGTGTAGATATATATTAACATATTTTTATTTATATCAAGTGGGAGAGATAGAAACATCAATGATGAGAGAGAATCATCAAACGGCTGTCTCCTGCATGTCCCACACCCCGGCATGTGCCCTGACCCAGGAATGAACTGTGACCTCCTAGTTCATAGGTATGTGCTCAACCACTGAGCCATGTGGGCCAGGCTGATTACTGTAAATTGATTGAAGTCTTCAATTCACAGAAGCAAAACTTAATTAGGAAGGGAAAGGGCATAAGAAAAAAGGAAATTTGTCCAGTTGACAAAGCAGTTGATCCAAGTGTGCACTTTAAATTCACAGCCCCTGCTCAGACCAGCCAGTGTTCACATTGTAAAGAATTTGTTTTTGAAAATCTTTATAAAGCCTTCCACTGTGACAGTGAAAGCCATCTGGTACTTAGAATTTATAAAATATGCAGTTAAGAGATGCCAAGAGATTCCTCATGCAAGCAGATGGCACAATAACAGCTCTGTCTGTTTTTCTGGAATAAAAAATAGGGCTTTGAATAGCTTGAAACTTACGTGAATAAATTAAGCTAATCAATACTTCAGGGACATTACAATTTCAATAGTCAACTTGCCCACCTAAATAATTTTATAAATGTTTTCATTTGGAGAAGAAAAACCAAAAGGGCAGACACTGGTTCCTTTGATTGCTTCATGTTTGTATTTAATGCTTCTAAGGAAAACAAGGCCAGTGACCTTCTCTGTGGGAAAAAGTGTTATATGGGTTCAAAGGAGAAGTGGGTTGTGAAATCTCTTTTAAGTAGGAAAACCCCACATCAAATAGGTTGTAGAGTTTTATTACTGTGCTAAAGAGAAGACAACATGTCTGAGTGACATTTTATGAATAATGCACTTGAAAATGCAGGTAATGTCTTTACCTCAGCAGACATGTTTCTCATAAACCCAAGTTCAACACCTACAGTGTTGTGTTAGTCTGCCTGTTCTACCCTCGTCTTGATTCCTGCAAGTTTTGTGTGTAACAACAGGACTTTTGTAATTCCCTTTACTTTCTGTATTGTTTTTATTTTCATTAAAATTCATAATAAGATACTCATTAGATAAGGTAATTTTGTTAAGAGCAAATGTTCTGCTTGGATCTTTTCTTTTCCCTTAGTACGTAAAAATGTGCTTCTACCATACAAGTGAATGTCCTCTGTAATTAGACATAAATAGCTTTGGAGAAAAAATATAGTCTGCTTTTGAAGGCCAGATCTCTTGAGGTGCAGGGGACAATCTTGTCACTAAAAAATGTGTTTCTCGGCTACACAAGCTGTTGAATTTCTTTCCCAATTAGAAGTGAATGGTTTTCCAGAACAACAAGTGAGAAACTTGGCTTCCACTTTGCTGGCGTTGGTTTTCTTGGGGTGGAATGGGACTAGTCTTTCCCCCTCTTACCCTCTCTCTGAGCAACAGAACACACAGGACTATTGTTTTATAGGTAGGTCGAAATCCTAGGGGAATTCTCCACCCCAGGGAATTCTCCATCTTCTTGGCCAGGACTGGACTTCACGGTGGATGGGATACCAGGTTAGACCACCCAACTAGCAGGTAGTGCTATTGAAGCAGGAGAGGCCAAAAATTATAAACACAACAAGAAAATTGAAAATGCCATTGCTTTGTGGGGAGGAAGAGAACCATTGGTGGGAGAGTCTCTCTAAGTGTTGTCCCTGGGGTATTGTGAACCCTGATTTCCTCTGGGCCATTGGCAAAAAGAAGTGGTATCTGGGCAGAAGAGCCTCTCAAAGTGAAATAGTTAAATGCTTGAGGTGCCAGGTAACAAACTGAGTTTCTAGATTTTAGGAAAGCAAAGGAGGAAATAAAGCCTACTGCTCAGAACCTGAGTGGCAGCCAGTGAGACACAGAGTCACTGGCAGGACGGTTCTGTAAAGTTATGCTAATATTACTGGGTTGTAGGGCCAGGAGTGGAGGGTTGGGGGTGAGGAGAGGTTGGGAGGGGGGCCCAGGGTTGGTTCCAACAACAATGCTGGAGATGGTCATTGCCAATTAAATCTTATCCTCAAATCTCCCCACTAGTGTGTGTGGGAGGTAGTCTCTGACCTTCTGTAAGTACAGCAGTAGACTGTTGGAACAGATTTAAATATTTATTTCCACAAACCAATACTTCAGAACATACAGCCATTGCCCCACAATTATCCACATTCCTCACAAGGAATTAGTGACTACAATATATGCTAACATATGTTAGTTATTTTCATTAATCTCTGCTTTCATTATCTTCCACCAATTTGCTTCCTTTGGACTTTGGGAAATAAAAAAAATTGACCAAATATTGAGTTGTTGTTCTCTCTATCTGCAAACTAAGCCATGGTCACTCTCTTTTCCCAATTTGTTAAACCATACTTTCTAGTTTGTAAGGATTTTTATCTCATTTCATATTTACTACTGTAAGCTTAGGTGATGAAGATATGATTATGAGCAATATCCCCCAGTGTTATCCACAAAGAAATGGACTCAGATAGCTGGACTAATTTTCCCCAGATCATATGGACTCCAGGTCTTCTAGCTCCAAGTTCAAACCTCTTTCTCACCCTCCCTCATCTTGAAGGGAGGATTTGCAAGTTCAAGATTTGTTTCTACTTCCTCTTCTCCTTCCCCTCCCCCGATCCATTTTTCTTTCAAGGAAGAAGTTTTCCCAAGAAAATGCCAAAAGGATATCAGGATTTTTACCTTAAAAAAAAAAAGAAGCTTGATGTTCTTACCATTTCACAGGAAAGTTGAAGTCTAAGTTGTAGTAAGTACTACTGGAATCAAAAAACTTCCTTCTCTTCTTGTCCTGAATCTCCAGTCCTTCTTCCTTTCCTCTGTAATTGCTCTGCCATCCTCTTTGTTTCCATCCTCATCCTTATTCTCCTTCTCATCATTATCATCATCACCATCATCCTCATCATGTGGTACCAGATTCCTTGTTTGATTGGCACTTAGCATTCTACTACAAATAATCTATATTTGAGAAGCTCTCTCTGGTTATAATAATGTTCAATTTCAGAGTGCATTAATGAATGCAATTGTACCTAAATTAAAGTGGCTCATGCAAAATTGCATTGAGGAACAACATAGTAATTTTTTGGCTTAAATTATACCTTTCTCTCAGAGTACCTGCAATTATGTTTGGATGTTTCACTCTCTCTGGGCATATATATATATATTGCAGGTAAATAATGTTGCCCCCTAGCCACTTCTGCAGCTTCTATGTGTATTCTTATAGGAACCAGAAAAGGGAACAAATACGGACCCTTGGGGCCAGTGACTATTTTGAGGAAACTGCAGATGAAAGCTTTGTACTTGCTCAGAGTTGGCAAATAATTCATTTTGGAATAAAGACTTAGACAAAGAGAGATGAGGTCTAAACAGTTACAGATTTTGAAAATAGAACTTTCAAATAAAATAGAACTGAAAAGAGAACATCAGTTCAGTGGACCATTGTCGAAGCATACTAAAGTTATTGTAGTAATATAGGAAAAATTATGGTGGATTCAAGAGAAAAGACTCAATGCAAAATGGTAGATATTTGATGAGGACTATAGCACAAGAGAATGCATGGGATTATTTGATCAGTCGTGTAAAATGACGGGTTCTGATTTTATTGTAGTGTCCTTAGAGAACATGGCCTGCATGAAGCCAAGTATCTGATATTTGTTGAGACCTGCACTGGTTTTATTAGGTGGGCAATTTTTATAAATATTCTCTATGTGCTTGGAAAGAACATGCACTTTTTATGGAATGCAGAGTTTTATATCTGCTGTTTGATTGAGCTTGTTGTGTTCAAATCTTCACTAATCTTTGGTGTGCTTGATATATTACATTAAGAGGTGCATTGAAATCTCCCACTATAATTGTAGATTTGTTCGGACTCTTTAAGTTCCATTAATTTTTGCTTTCTTTATTTTGGGGCTCTATGATTAAATACATACATGTTTAGGGCCACCATATTTTCTTGATGAGCTGTTCTTTTCATCATTAGGTATTTTGTCTCTTTAGACCTAGTAATTTTTTTGGCTTAAACTGTATTTGTCTGATATAAAGATAGCTATACCAATTTTGTTAGTACTTGCTTGACATAACTTTCCTATTTTTTGCTTTCAGTCTTTTCACAATTTCATAAGATACAGCTGAGTCTTCTAACTGGTGAATTTGGTCGATTTACATTTCTAAATTACAGATAGATTAGGACCATGTTTTGGGCTTTATATTCTTGTGCTCTTTATTTAAATTAATTTTTCTGTTTTTACTCCTTTCGGAAAGGTGGGAGTGTAAGCTATTGATTTGATCTTCCTTCTTTTCTAATATAGACATTAAAAACTGCAGGATTTCCCCTGAACTCTGTTTTAACTATATCCTATACATTTTGATATTTTGTGTTTTCATTTTCATTGAGTTCAAAATATTTATGATAAAGGATTTGTACCCAGAATATATAAAGAACTCTTATAACTCAATAATGATAAGCCACACAGTCCAAATGAAAAATGAGCAGAGAATTTAAATATAAGATGTAAGAATGGATAATAAGAACTTTGAAACGTGTTCAACATCACTATTTATTGGGAAAATGCACATTGGACCACAGTGCTACCATCTGACATGTACTAGGAGGGCCATAAACAAATGAGAATCAGTAGCAAGGGCTGTGATGATTTGGAGACATTTAAAGGGGTACAGTCACTTTGGGAAACAGTTTGGCAATTTCTTAAAAAGTTAAATACAAATTGCTACACAATAGCAATTTTACTCCTTGGACATAAAAAGACATGTCCACAAAGACTTGAAAGTGAGTGTTCAGAGCAGCATTATTTATAAAACTAAAAGTGGAACAACCCAAATGTCCATCAGCTGTTGAATGAGTATAGAAAATTCGGCGTATTAGCATAGTGGAATATTGCTGAGCAGGAAGGAAGGAAGTACTATTATGTGCTGTAACATGGATGAACCTCCAAAAATTATGTGAAGCTTAAAAAGAAGCAAGACACAAAATACTATATATATGTGGAAGAAGAAGATGGTGGCAGAGTAGGTGGAAGTTACACTCACCTCCTCCCAGGCCTGAATTGTAATTCCAGCTAAATTATAGAGCAATCCACCTGAATAACCAACTGAAGACCAGCTGAACAGAAGTCTTATAACCAAGGATTTACTAAGGAAGCCACATCGAGACTGGTGAGAAAGTGCGGGGTGGGGGTGGGAGTGAAAAGGGCTGGCCCATTCCCAGGTGCTGCAGCTGGGAAGCAGATGGATATCTCAGTCACAATAGTCCTCCCTGAGAAACATGCGGGGTTCCACCCGCTGCTGGGTTCCCAGCCCAGAGCAACAGAGCCCAGAAGAGGCTGTAAAACCTCTGTTTGGCAGGAAGAGATGGGAGTCTATGTGAAAGCCAGGTGCCCTCTTAAAGGGACAGTGCACAAAATCTCATTCACAGCCACTCACTTACCCTGGGATCCATGGAGGCTGGGTGGCTCAGAATAGACTAGAGTCTTATGAAGACAGACTGGGTTGTGTGGCTCTGAGAAGAGAGCTGAAGGGACAGCCACCAGAGTCCCTGTGCTGAGACCCTCTTCTGTGGGCATGCTGGCAGTGCCCACAGATACCATCTTGCCTGGGTTGAGCACTCTCTTTCAAATTGCATCAGCCTGGGTGGACTGCACAAGCCCCATCCTCCTGAGCCCCCTGTCAGCCCACCTGGTAGAGCTCATGCCCAATGGAGGAACCTGCTGCCTGGGCCTGTGGCATAGACTTTTCTGAACAGACTCAGGGAGAATCAGAGACAGAATTGTGTGGCTCTGGGGCAGAGACCACTGCCCTTTCCCCACTGAACAACAAAGGAGCTGTGTGGGGTGTCCTACCTCCCTGTCCCCACTGACAGGAGTAGCTGAACTGAGCACCACTACTTCATACCCAGGAGAGCCCCGCTTCCTGCAGACCAGAGGAGATCCATGAGCCCCAGCAGGAGAGAACCATTAGTGTCACTCTCTAAACCCCAGGTAACCCCCCTTCTGAGCTTGCACTCAGGGAGTATTTTCAGTGGGCTATGCCACCCTGGTCCCTGGCACAGAAGGCTCCAGTGGGTTTGGGAAGACTCTAGGAAAAACTGAATGGTGGGGCTATGGGGCAGAACCAATTTCCCCCCAAATCCTGCACCATTTCTACCTTCTTGTGCAGAGCCATCCCTTCACAAGGTCAAATCTTGGTCTGTTTGGACCTGATGAACACTGCTGGCCTCACCCTGATGACCCCATGAGACCCTGCTCCACCACAAAGGTTCAAAGGCACACAACAGGTGGCAGTTGACCTTAGTGTACTCTGAGACTGTTGTTGAGTGGCCTAAACCCCAGCACTGGTGCTGAATTTGAATCTGTATCAATATGGCGAACACCACTAGCCCCTACCTCCTGACTCACTAGAACCTCCCTATGCAACTCCTATACTATCAGAGGCTCTTTCAATGACAACTTAGCAGGTAGCTAATAGGTGCAGGTGGATCTCAGGAAGACTTGGGCCTTTTGCTGACCTTCCCCTGGGCTCAATGCTGGTGGAAACCAATTTGGTGTGTAGCTAGGCCTCTCCCAATACACCAAGAGGCAGTTAAAAATTGTGAGTTGCTTAATAGCTTCAAATAGGCAGCCCAGGATTGGTCACAAGCAGCACCTGACATTGACTAACACTGGCACTAGATCCCCTTCTAAGGGGCCCCAGAACAAACACAACCAGTGGTTCAGACCACATGAGAGGATGACCCCATTAACTCCACAAGTGACACACACAAAGGGAGATATCAGCAGACACCAGAACCTATTTGGGCAAATTCAGCTTTGTGGAGTAAACCCTCCACACAGCAGCTTATGCATTGTGCTCAGGGTCAATCCTCATAGACAGCCAGAGAGGTAATTCAGTTCACGGATGGGCCAACAATAATCAAGATTCAGCTACAATAGGGAGGCTCACATGACATACACAAGGGACATTCTTGGAGCACCTACCTCAGGCAATAAGGAAGACTGCCCTTTTGAGCCCCACAGGACACCTACTACATAAGGCTACCATACCAAGGCAGACAGCCAAAATGGGGAGACAAAGAAACATGTCTCAAATTAAAGAACAGGAGAAATCCCCAGAAAAAGAACAAAATAAAGTGGAGACAAGTTATCAGGTTCAGAGTTCAAAACAATAGTTGTAAGGATGCTCAAGAAACATAGTGAAAACTTATACAGCATAAAAAAGGACATAGATGCCATAAAAAAGAACCAGTCAGAAATGAAGAATACAATATCTGAGATGAAGAATACATAAGAAGGAATTAACTGAAGGCTAGATGAAGCAGAAGTTCAGATCAATGATTTGTTAGCAGAAAACACCCATCAGAGATGAAAAAAAAGAAAAAAATTTAATGAGGATAGTCTAAGGCAGTGGTCGGCAAACGGCGGCTCGCGAGCCACATGCAGCTCTTTGGCCCCTTGAGTGTGGCTCTTCCACAAAATACCACATGTGGGCACGCATGTACAGTGCGATTGAAACTTTGTAGCCCATGCGCAGAAGTTGGTATTTTGTAGAAGTGCCACACTCAAGGGTCCAAAGAGCCACATATGGCCCTGCGAGCCACAGTTTGCCAACCACTGGTCTAAGGGACCTTTGAGACATGAAGCATAACAGCATCTGCATCATAGAGGTACCAGAAGGGGAAGAAAGAGAACAAGGAATTGAGAAACTATTTGAAGAAATAATAAATGAAAACTTCCCTATCCTGGTGAAGGAAACAGGTTCAGGAAGTATAGAGAGTCCTTAAAAAGATCAACCCAAAGAAGCCCAACCCAAGACATATCAAAAGCAGCAAGAAAAAGACAGTTACCTACAAGAGAGCTCCCATAAGACTGTCAGCTAATTTTTCAAAAGAAACATTTCAGAAAGGTATGGCATGAAATATTCAGTGATGAAACCAAGAGCCTACAACCAAGACTACTCTACCTAGCAAGGCTATCATTTAAAAATTGAATGAGATATAAAGAGCTTCTGAGACAAGAACAAGCTAAAGGAGATTATTACCCCCAAACCAGTATTGCATAAAATGGTAAAGGATCTTCTAGAAGAAGAAGAAGAGAAGAAGAAGAAGAAGAAGAAGAAGAGGAAGAAGAAGAAGAAGAAGAAGAAGAAGGAGAAGAAGAAGAAGAAGTTAGGGAACTTGAAGAAGAAGAACAAGAAGAAGAAGAAGAAGAAGAAGAAGAAGAAGAAGAAGAAGAAGAAGAAGAAGAAGAAGAAGAAGGAGAAAAGAAATCTATAAAGAATAAAATGGCAATAAATACATGCCTATCAATAATCACTTTAAATGTAAATAGACTAAATACTCCAAGTTAAAAGACATGGGGCAGCTGACTGAATAAGAAAATAAGACCAATATATATATGCTATCTATAAGAGACCCACCTCAGAATGAAAGGTACACAGAGACTCAAAGGAAAGGGATGGAAAAGGATATATCATGCAAATGCAAATGAAAAAAAATGCTGAGGTAGCAACACTTATATCACAGAAAATAGACTTTAAAATGAAGTCTATAATAAGAAACAAAGAAGGACATTACATAATGATAAAGGGATCTATCCAAGAAGTGGATATAACACTTGTAAACATTTGTGCACCCAACACAGGAGCACCCAAATATATAAAGCAAATATTGATGAACATAAAGGGACAGATCATTAGTAATACAGTCAGAGTAGGAGACTTTAACAGACCATTGACACCAATAGATAAACCTTCCAAACAAAAGGTCAACAAGGAAACAGTAGCCTGAAATGACACACTATACCAGATGGCTTTAATTCATATTTTCACAGCATTTCACCCTAAAGCAGCAGAATACACATTATATTCAAGAGCACAGAGAACATTTTATAGGATGGACCACATGTTAGGACACAAAACAAATCTCAATAAGTTTAAGAAGATTGTAATCATTTCAAGTGTCTGCTCTGACCACAATTGTATGAAACCAGAAGTCAATTACAAGAACACACAAACACATGAAGTCTAAATGACATGCTACTAAACAAAGAATGGGTTAGCAATGAAGTCAAAAAAGAAATAAAAAGTTACCTTGAAACAAATGAAAATAAATACACAACAACTCAAAATCTATGAGACACAGTGATGGCAGTCCTAAGAAAGAAATTCATAGGATTACAGACCTACCTCAAGAAGCAAGAAAAATCTCAAATAAACAATCTAACCTTACCTCTAAAGGAACTAGAAATAAAAAAAAAACCCAAAGTGAGTAGAAAAGTGGAAATAATAAAGACTAGAGAGGAGCCCACTGGCATGGCTCAGTGGTTGAGCATCGACCTATGAACCAGGAGATCATGGTTTGTTTTCAGGTCAGGGCATATATAGGAGGTCACGATTTGATTCCCAATCAGTGCACATGCCCAGGTTAGGTCTCGATCCCCCATTGCAGGAGGCAGCCTATCAGTGATTCTCTCTCATCATTAATGTTTCTATCTCTCTCCCTCTCTTCTTCTCCCTTCCTCTCTGAAATCAATAAAAATATATTTTTAAAAAAGACTAGAGAGGAAATAAATGACATAGAGACAAAAAAAATACAAAAGATTAGTGAAACAAGGGCTGATTATTTAAAAAGATAAACAATATTAACAAACCTTTAACCAAGCTCAAAAAGGAAAAAAAGAGAGAGGACTCAAATAAAATCAGAAATGAAAGAGAAGTGATAATGGCATCACAGATACAAAGGATTGTAAAAAAATATTATGAACAATTATGCCAACAAATGAGACAATCTGAATGAAATGGGTAAATTCCAAAACACACAATTTTCAATAACAGAATGAGGAAGAATAAGATATCTGAATAGACCAATTACAACTAATGAAATCAAAGCAGTATTCAAAACACTCCCAGCAAACAAAAGTCCTGGACTAGGTGGCTTCACAGATTAATTTTACCAAACATCCAAAGAAGACCTAAAACAGATCCTTCTCATACTATTCCAAAAATTTCAAGTTTAGAGAGGACTCCCAAGCTCATTCCAAAAAAAGGTAAAGACACTACAAAGAAAGAAATATATATAGGCTAATATCCCTGATAAACGTAGATGCAAAAATACTCAACAAAGTATTAGCAAACTGAATCCAGCAATACATTAAAAAGATCATACACCATGATCAAGTGGGATTTATTCCCGGATGCAAAGTTGATACAATATCTGAAAATCAGTTAATGTGACATGCTACATAAACAAAATGAAGGATAAAAACCACATGATCATATCAAGAGATGAAAAAAAGCATTTGACAAAATCCAGCACCCATTTATGATAAAAATTCTCATCATAACTCAACATTTTAAAGGTCATATATGAAAAACCCACAGCTAACCTCATACTCAATGGGGAAAAACTAAAAATGTTTCCCTTAAGATCAGATATAAGACAGGGATGTCCACTTTCACCATTCTTATTCAACAAGGTACTGGAAGTCCTAGCTATAGCAATCAGACAAGAAGAAAAAATAAAAGGCATTCAAATTGGAAAGGAAGAAATAAACTCTCATTATCTGCTGATGACATTATACTATATATAGAGAATCCTAAAGACTCCACCAAAAAAACCCCAAAACAACTATAATGGATAAATGAATTCAGTAAAGTAGCAGGATAGAATTTTAACATTCAAAAATTGGTTGCATTTTTATATAACAATAATGAACTATCAGAAAGGGAAACCAAGAAAACAACCCTATTTACAATTCCATAAAAAAATACCCAGGAATAAATTTAATCAAGGATGTAAAAGACATGAACTCAGAAATTTATATGGCACTGAAGAAAGAAATAGAAGAAGATACAAATATACCATGTTCCTGGATAGAAAAAATAAATATCATTAATATGTTCATACTGCCCAAAGCAATCTATAGAGTCAACACAATTCCTGTCAAAATACCAATGGTATATTTCACAGAACTAGAAACAGTCCAAAAATGTATATGGAACCATAAGAAAACCCTGAATAGCTCAGCAGTATAGAGAAAGAAGAACAAAGTTGTAGGTTTCCTGCTACCTTTTATCAAACTATACTATGGGGACATAGTAATCAAAACATCATGGTACTGGCATAAAAACAGACATATAGACCAATGGAACAGACTAGAGAGCCCAGAAATAAACCCACACCTATGTGGTCAATTAATATTTGACAACGGAGGCAAGAACATAGAATGGGGTAAAGATGATCTATTCAATAAATGGTGTTGTAAATACTGGGCAGATACATGCAAAAAAAAAACTAGATCACCTCTTCACACCATATTTAAGAATAAACTAAAAATGAATTAAAAACCTAAATGTAATACTCAAAACCATAAAATTCCTAAAAGAAAAAATAGGCAGTATCTCAGACATTTCTATAGCAATATTTTTTCTGATATATCTCCTTGGGCAAGGGAAACAAATGATAAAATAAATGAATGGGACTACAGCAAACTAAAATATTTTTGCACAGCAAAGAAAACCAACAAAGGGAGAGCATGTTCACCAATGATACATCTGATAAATGGTTAATATGCAAAATTTATAAAGAACGCTTACAACTCAACACCAAAAAAAACCAAAAAGTAAACAAACAAACAATACAATTAAGAAATGGGCAAGGAACCTGAGCAAATACTTCTCCAAAGAGAACATACAGATGGCCACTAGATATATGAAAAGATGCTTGATGTCAGAGAAATGCAAATTAAAACCACAATGAGATTAAAACCATAATGCAAATTAAAATCACCTCACACCTGTCAGAATAGCTATCATGAATAAATCCACAAGTGATAAGTGTTGGTGAGGATGTGGAGAAAAGGGAACCCTCATGCACTGTTGGTGAGAATGCAGACTGGTGCAGCCACTATGGAAAATGGTATGGAGTTTCCTAAAAAAATTAAAAATGGAACTATCTTATGATCCAGCGATTCCACTTCTGGAGATTTGTCCAAAGAAACTTAAAACACTTATTTTATTGGAAAGAATATATCACCTTTATGTTCATTGCTGTATTTTTTATAATAGCAAAACATGAAAGCAACCTAAGTGACTGTCAATAGATGAGTGGGCCATAAAAAAGAATGAAATCTTACCATTTACGACCATATGGATGGACCTAGAGGGTATTATGCTCAGTAAAACAAGTCAGAGGAAAAGAAATACCATATGGTTTCAATTATATGTGGAATCTAAAGGACAAAATAAATGAATAAAATTGCAACAGATTCACGGACACAGAGAGTGAACTGGTTGTTGCCAGAAGGGAGGGACATTGGGGGACTGGGTGAAAGAGGTGAAGGGATTAAGAAGTTCAAATTGGTAGTGACAACGTAGTCATGGAGATGTAAGTAAAACATACTGGTA
Source organism: Myotis davidii (assembly GCF_000327345.1). Classification (NCBI taxonomy): domain Eukaryota; kingdom Metazoa; phylum Chordata; class Mammalia; order Chiroptera; family Vespertilionidae; genus Myotis; species Myotis davidii. The sequence continues at coordinate 601,505 of NW_006282204.1, forward strand.
GGGAATATAATTAATAATATTGTGATAACTATGGCACCAATTGATGGGAATACTATGCAAAGTATATGTTGTCTAAACACTAAGCTGTACAACTGACACCAATACAAAATAAAGTTGGAAGAAAAAAAAAAGAATGCATTTTTAAAAATCTAAAAATGTAGTTCAATACATGTTTAAAAAAACACTGTATATTTTATGATTCCATTTATAGGGAATTCCCATGAAAAGCAAGATTATAGAGACACAAAGCAGATCGGTGGTTTCCTGAGCTGGGAGTGGGAATGAGGGTTGACTATAAGTGAGCATAAGGGAGATTTTGGGGTGATGGACATGTTCTAAAATGGGATTGTGGTGATAATTACACAACGCTGTAAATTTACTAACGATCATTGAATTGTCTAGTTAAAATGGATGAGTTTTACAGTATGTAAATTGAACCTCAATAAAACAGCTCTAAAAATAGGCCTCCCCAGGGAAACTAGTTTAGTTCCCTAAACTAGTTCTGAGTTTTTTGGCAATTATTTTCAACATTCTAAGCCTAGATAACCAATATTATATTCAAGACTTGTTCATGGAAATTCAAAAATTAAATGTGTCCCCAAAACACTCGAGATGAACACACAGCAGTCCTCAATATTTAACGTCCTGGCCATTCTGGAAAGAAAGAGTCCAAGTTCAGTGCCATCGGTGTTTCTGGCTGCCTTCCAGGAGGGAGGTTGGAGTGAGCTTTGCCCTGGGTGACACTCTTCCTTGTCACTGATTAACCAGCTTTGTAGGAAGGCTGCTCCACCAACATCCTGCTCTGCCTGGAGCTGATACCTGGCCAAGCGTCGGTGAGCAGGAAACATGTCCTCTCGCTACCACCAAGCTGCCAGTGACAGCTACCTGGAACTTCTGAAAGAGGCGACCAGGAGGGACCTGAACCTCTCTGATGAGGATGGCATGACGCCCACACTCCTGGCCGCCTACCACGGGAACCTGGAAGCCCTGGAGATCATCTGCAGCAGAGGGTGAGTGCAGCCTGGAGCGTCCCCGGGAAACTGTTTCCGTAGGGTTTGGCAGACCCACAGCAAGAGCAGGGAATTCAGTGAAAATACTTTACCCTCCTTCTAGACTAAATAATTGTCTTTCTGGAGAAAGGGGGAACATTGCCTGGAGATGCTCTCTTTACTCACTGAGAACTGGCAACGTGGGGCAGGCTCGTCCTCTGTGAGCCGCATACAGGGGAGAAACCCTGAACTCTAAGGCCTGTTATCACCCTCATGGGGAAGATATTTTAATTCTGTGCCTTAAAAAAATGTTGTCCATATATAAATGGTTGCCCCTTTGAAAAAGAGATCACTGTTTTACTTGGTTTTAAGATGTCAACCCTGACTGGAACCAATGATGTCATTTTATTTTTTTTATCTCTGCCATTAAAATCCCATAGCCTTCTGTTAACTCTTAATCCTAGGGCGGGTCCATGATTCTTAGATGAAGTTGCTGACTTTACAAGCTGTAAAAGAGACCTTAAGTCTGTCTTACCTTCATCACCTCTCGGGCAGTCAGACACATCCATGCACACCCCCTTCCGCCTCCCTACAGATTCTAGCTCAGAGCCAGCTAGCTCTTTTCTTCTGCATGTTAACAGAGGGGCCAGGCTGTGTTGGGAACCATAACCCAAAAGGGGTAAAGAAAGAAAAAAGTGTGAACAAAGGAGCCCAGTGAGTTTATTTCAATTCAACACTTGTTTATTTATACATGTCAGCTATGTGTCAGCCATTCTGCTAGCCGCTGGGGATGCTGCAGTCAACAAGAGACACATATTGTCCTCATGGTGATCGGATTTGAGAGAGGAAGACAGAAATTAAGTCATGTATGATATGTGCTACAAAGGGGGTAAGCAAAGGCTTTTCTGGAGCATTTCAGTTGGGATTTGAAGGATGAGAAGGAGATGGGAGGAGGAGTGTTTCCACGTGAGAGCACTGTGCTCTCGGAACTGAAGAAGTTGAGTATGGCTGGTCACGGCTTGAGTGAGAGAGGCCAAGTTGTAAGAGACAAGAGCAGATCACAAGAGCCTTGTAAACTCTGTGCGGGGCACGGGCAGCATTGCCATGGTCTGCACAGGGCCACACCGGGTAGATTTGTGTTTGCCAGATTTGCTCAGGCAGCTGTGCAGCCATAAGAGAGAAAGCCTGGACTCTCTTAATGGTCTAGATGAGAGATGAGCAAGGGTAGAGCAGTGCTAATGGGAGAGATGAATGGATTTGATGGCAGTTTAAATGTACAACTCATTATGATTGACTGGATGTTGGGCAGGTGGATAAAGGAGCAGGAGAATCAAGGCCCCAGGTTCTGGCTTCAACATCTTGGGAATGTTGGCACCCTTTATTGAAGTAGGGAACTTTAGGAAAAGTTAGAAGAACCAAAGGCAGTGGCAGAGTTTCTGAGTTGAGAACTGAATGAGGAAGTCAGTGGAATGGTGCTTTCCCATCCCTTCTGCTAATGACACTTTGCCCCACCCCCATCAATCAGTGTTCTCCGGATCATAACACCCTGCCAGCTCTCCCCTCTCCCAAACTTTCTCCTCTACTCAGAGTGTTCCACGCATCATGGCAGCTCCTTCACAACTGTGGAAGCCCTTGCTCCCTTTGAGGTCCAATTTAAATGGCAATGGCAATGCCTAGGATCTCTCTTTCTCTCTCTCTCTCTCTCTCTCCCATTCAGAGTGTTCCACCTCTGCTCCAAACACACGATGGCAGCTCCTTCACAACTGTGGAAGCCCTTGTTCCCTTTGAGGTCCAATTTAAATAGCAATGGCAATGCCTAGGTTCTCTCTCTCCCTCTCTCTCTCTCTCTTTCTCTTTCTCCCTTCCTCCCTTCCTCCCTCCCACCCACCCTCCCTCCCTCTCTCCCTCTCAAACTTTGTCTCTCTCCTTTGGTATGCCTAAAACATTATCTTATGCTTATTATTCTGCTGGTCTTTATTTATGACAAATGTAACTTAAGCTGAACCCAGAAAATAAACCATATATATGCACACAAATTATAAAAGAAAAATGTTGTATAATGTCATGCTATTAACAGATGTATGTTGTATATCCTATATAATAAAGAGGTGATATGCAAATTAACCGTCACACCCTCACACAAGATGGCTGTCCCCATGTAGTCACAAGATGGCCAGCAGGGGAGGGCAGTTAGGGGTGATCGGGCCGGCAGGAGAGCAGATAGGCCTTCATCAGGCTGGCAGGAGAGTGGTTAGGGGGTGATCAGGCTGGCAGGCAGAAGCAGTTAGGGGCAATCAGGCAGGCAGACAGGCAAGCAGTTGGGAGCCAGCAGTCCTGGATTGTGAGATGGATGTCCAACTGCCAGTTTCAAACTGGCAGTTGGACATCCCCTGAGGGGTCCCAAATTGAAGAGGATGCAGGATGGGCTGAGGGACACACCCCGCCCCCTCCCCAATGCACAAATTTCATGCACCAGGCCTCTAGTATAATATATATCTACACTAATAAAAGGCAAAGATGCTAATTGACTGTACCTTCACTACGCCCTGAGCCACGCCCACCAGCCAATCAGAGCGACTATATGCACATTAACCCAACCAAGGTGGTGGCCGGCAGCCATGGAGCTGGAGCAAGCAGGAGGCTTGGTTGCCTGGGCGATGGAGGAAGCTAAGCTTCCCACCTTCCCTGAGCCGGCTGTGGCCTCTGCTCATGGCAACAAAGTTTCAATTATAGAAGACAAATAAATCCCAGATACCTGCTTCCAGCTAGGCTCCACAGGGAGCTTGGGTGGCTGGGGGTTGTGGCCAGCCTGCAAACAGCCATCAGCCACTCACCCAGGATGGCCAGGCACCCCAGTGGGGACCCCCACACTGAAGGTGCTGTGGCCAGCCTAAAAATGGTGCTCAGGCCCTCACCCAGGCTGGCCAGGCACCCCAGTGGGGACCCCCAC
>NW_006282204.1:605712-611425 GCF_000327345.1 Myotis davidii
GCTCCCGGGCTGCCAGAGGGATGTCTGACTGCCAGCTTAGGCCCAATCCCCCAAGTAGCGGGCCTAAGCCAGCAGGTGGTCATCCCCCGAGGGGTCCCAGACTGCGAGAGGGCACAGGCCAGGCTGAGGGACCCCCCTGAGTGCACAAATTTTTGTGCGCCAGGCCTCTAGTAGTGTATATAAATATACATGTATAGGTATTGTATAAATGTGTGTATATTTATACACACACACACACACACACAAAATGATATCTAAGTAGACATTTTTGGTAGCATCCTTTTTTTTTAACCCTCCGTATATAATGACAATTTTTCTCTGTGACTATACATTCTTTTATAATTTAATTTTTAGGGACTTGTTATTCAAGGCAATAAATATATTTCTTACTAAGCCTCTTTTCTGGATATATAATTTGTTTCCCATTATTTAAACTCTGCTGTGATGAGTACATTTGTACATAAATCTTTGCTCTCATTTTCTTGAGGCTAACTTCTCCAAAGTAAGATTTAAATTGACATGTGCACAATTTAAATAGTTTTTTGTGTATATTGACAAATTATTCTTTAGAAAGTAAGTACACATTTTTGTCAATATCATAGGTCCAAAATGATATATCATGGTGGCTTTAATGCTCCTTTCCTTGGTTACTAGTGAAGTTGAAAATTCTTTTTATGTTTAGTGGCCATATTTCTACTTTTGTGAACTGTGTGTTTATAATCTTCTCCCACTTTTTAAACAATTTTTTCCATTACTTTTCAGAGAGTTCTCTTTCCTCCTAGTTGTAGAATTTCCACTCAGCCAGCCCTCCTGTGGTTCTGGATGATGTCCGTTACGTCTTTCAGGTGTAATTTGAATTGGTTGTTCAAGGCAGCAAACTCCGGCATTAACCTATGCCGCCATCTTGGTTCTCTCCTGCTCTCATTTTCTTGAGGCTAACTTCTCCAAAGTAAGATTTAAATTGACATGTGCACAATTTAAATAGTTTTTTGTGTATATTGACAAATTATTCTTTAGAAAGTAAGTACACATTTTTGTCAATATCATAGGTCCAAAATGGTATATCATGGTGGCTTTAATGCTCCTTTCCTTGGTTACTAGTGAAGTTGAAAATTCTTTTTATGTTTAGTGGCCATATTTCTACTTTTGTGAACTGTGTGTTTATAATCTTCTCCCACTTTTTAAACAATTTTTTCCATTACTTTTCAGAGAGAGTGAAAGGGAGGGAGGGAGAGAGAAAGAGAGAGAGAGAGAGAGAGAGAGAGAGAGAGAGAAACATCGATGTGAGAGAGACACATGGATTGGTTGCCTCTCGCATGCGCCCCAACCATGGCGGGGAGGGAACCTGCAAGCCCAGCTGGGGCTTGTCCCGTGTTTTTATTGAGATCTTCAACATTTTTCATCGATATATAAAAAATTATTTTTAAAGTTATAATACCAGTCTTTTGTCATGATGTTACAAATATTTTCACAATTCATAATTCACATTTTTACAACAAATATTTTAAATATAAATGAAAATATGTTTTTAGCAGTTTTTAAGTTTTATTTATTTTATTAAGTTATTTATTTTGAATACTTAATTCATATATTCTTTATTTTGATTTAAGGCTTGAGGTTTTGATCTCATTATACCTTTCCCAAGTCGTTAATCACTTATCTCAACACAATTTGCTATACAGTTCACCCTTTTCCCATTTATTTGACAAGGTAATTTCTCTCAATGCAATCTCACAATCCAGTCCATTAAGTTGTATTTATTAAACACTGTGGGCAAATTCTCCTGGCCCTACTTCTTCTAGTCCTTCCTTCTCAATTCTTGTCTTCTGATTGGCCTAGCACATCTCAGATTTTGCTTCCTTCTCCCAGAAGCATTTAAGACTGGTTGTGTTAAGTCGGCCCGGTATAGGCTGAAAAAAATGTTTTTTGAGGGTTTTCCTGTCACCTCGCATTTTGACCATAGCCAATCTTCAGGAACCTGTGTGGGATCCAATTGCCAATTAGATTTAAGGGAGCTAAAAAGGGAAACCAATTAAAAATTGAATTTAGAAGTTAATCAGTCACTGAGGTCTATTCCAGTCTGATGATTTCAGTGTTTATCTGTCACTACCCAACTGAGACCATGTGGTGACCATTAATATCCAAACTCTGCCTTTGTTAAGAAAAAAACTGTTTTGCTTTCTTAGTTAAATTTAATGATGGAAAGTAATAATTACATGTGTCATTCTACACTGTAAGGATGGTCCCAATTACACAAAATGTTATTTTGTTTTTAAAATGTTCATGAATTTTTTTAGTTTTGTTTCATTTTCTAAAATGGAAATGTTTCCTTCCTCTCTGATTTTAAAGGAAAACTACTTATTGTAACATTTCATATCATATTGGAAAGATACATTTAATAAAATAAAAACCACATCAATCCTCACAGTCATTGACATTGAATGTATGTCCCCCCAGACTTTTCCCTGTGCGAACAGGCTCACACATGCATGCTCCCCATGAAAAGGGCCATCATATTATACAAACTCTTCTAAAACATGCTTCTCGTTATTTGGCAACACATCATGGACCACTTGGACTTAGAGTCGAGATCCTGCCCATTTTTAATGGCTACATGGTTTGTTTTATGATTTCCTCATAATTTAGTTAATCAGTTGCTTGTTCATGATGTTTAGCTTAAATCCAGCCTTTGTTATAAATAACTTAGGACAAACATTCTTGACATTTATCTTAACACGAGGATCTGGTATTCCCTTAGGATAAATTCTCAGAGGCAGGTTGTTGATTCAAGAGCATGCCCTGTGCTAGAGGCTGTGGCACATGCTGGGCTGGAATGGAAGGCCTTCATGTGTCCTCCAGCTGTGTCTGTCCCCACCTCCTGCCCAGCCGGATTGCTATTCTTTTTTTTATATATTTTATTGATTTCTTACAGAGAGGAAGGGGGAGGGACAGAGAGCTAGAAACATCAATGAGAGAGGAACATCGATCAGCTGCCTCCTGCACACCCCCCACCGGGTATGTGCCTGCAACCAAGGTACATGCCCTTGACCGGAATCGAACCCGGGACCCTTCAGTCCGCAGGCCAGCACTCTATCCACTGAGCAAAACCAGTCAGGTTTTAATCACTGCCTATCTGATAGGTGCATATAGGGTAAGGTTTGTTTTCATTTGAATTTCTTTGATTATTAGTGAGTCTTAATATTCCTTCTTATGTTGAAAAATGTCTTTGAAAGAATGATTTTTTTTTTCTGAGAAAGAAATTCACACAAAATCAAGTCAACTTCCAAGGGAAAGTTGAAATGGAACAAATGTTCATAGTAATTTAATATAAGCAAATTGCCTATTTAGTGACAATAGGAGCAATCCAGCTGTAAAAATATTGCCCCAATGTACTGATCTACCAAAATCCAAGGGCAAACTATGGTTATTTAAAAATCTTTTCAGTGAGTTTCTCTTTTGGAGAAAAAGGGGAGATAGGAAAAAAAATCAACATGATTAAATGTGTCCACAGGAAACCATGTAATATCGCTAACTCATGAGGTGGGGCCCATTTGTGAACACCTGGCTGGATGTGTATATAATGATTTCATGGAGAATTTATATTTATATAGACATCCGGGTTGAACGACAGAGACTGAGTTTGAAGACCCCAGGAAACCTGTCACTGGAAAATGTTTTGATGTCAGTTGCACATCCATTTGGAAGGTGGTTTGTCAGTAGGATTTCTTCAAGTGGACATAACCGAGATGCACTGGGGCGTGAGTCACTACTGACGGCTTCATCTGTAAACCTGGAATTTTGCATTCAAAATATTCTTAACAGAAAATCCTTTTTTAATTATTATTATTGATTCCAAAGAGGAAGGGAGAGAGAGAGAAAGAGAAACATTAATGATGAGAGAGAATCATGGATTGGCTGCCTCCTGCATGCCCCTTACTAGGGGGTGATCAAGCCCACAACCTTGGCAAGAATCGAACCTGGGACCCTTTAGTCTGCAGGCCGACACTCTATCCACTGAGCCAAACCAGCTAGGGCAGAAGACCCATCTTTGCTGTCACCACAGGTTTTCTTCATGTTACTCCTATCTTGAAAGGATCATTGAAGATCCCTTGAGATGGAAAATTCCACTACTCTGTGGCTTGAAGTGTGTAGATTTAACCCAAGCTTCTTTTTTAAAAAAAATGTTTTTGTTAACCCTCACCAGAGGATATTTTTTTCCCATTGATTTTTAGAAAGAGAGGAACTGGGGAGGCGAAACAGAGAGAGAGGAACATTGATGTGAGACACATCAATTGGTTGTCTCCCACACACGCCCCAGCCGGAATTGAGGCTGTAACCAAGGAGGTACATGCCCTTGATCAGAAGTGAACCTGAAACTCACCAATCTGCAGACAGAAACGCCAACCCCTGAGCCAAACCGGCTAGGGCTAACCCAAGCTTCTTAATACCCTTTAACATCCCACCGCCGCTCAGTCCTCTCAATAATTTCTTTTGTAATTTCCCCAACCCCAAGACTAATTGCAGACAAAGTAATCGGTGTGTTTTGTGATATTTATAGTAATGTCTTCATCGCTTTGTCCTTTAAATGTGGTGTTTGGTTACAGCAATGACTGCACTGCTGTGGAGAGGCTTCCTTTGGTCCCAGACAAGTAAGTCAGGCCGTGCCCGGAGCCCTGGGAGGCAGCCACCCAGCACAGCTGTGTCATCTAACACTTCCTCCCCGCCTCCGTGCAGCTCCGAGCACTCTGCTCGCATGTAAGACAACTCTGGGCTCCCCACCTGGCAGGCAGTCACCCGGTGAGGAGGTTGCGGGCCGCCAGTTTACGGGCTGGCTGTAGCCCAGAGATAGTTTTATTTGGACTTCACTGTCCTTTCCTTTTAACTCTGAGCCAACATTTAAAAACCAAAAAGTTTCTCATGAAATCCTGGATTTCTGGCTTGAAACTGGAAGTTCTGGCAATACTGTGCCTGCTGTTTCCAAGTGGCACTCAGCCACCGCTGAGCACGGCCCGTCTTCCTAGAGGGAGCTTGGAAGGACAAAGCTGGCCCTGTTCCCTTCTCACACCACCCGCTCTGCGTCTTCCGGCTGAGTTTGACACTCCTGCCAGGAAATGTAGATGCCACAAAGGACAAAAAGACACAGGCCTTGCCCCGGCCGGGTGGCTCAACTGGTTGGCGCAACATCACATACACCAAAAGGTCGTGGGTTGGAATTAGGCAGATGCAGCGAGCAACAGGGGAGTTTATTAGAGGGAAGAGGGATGGAGCCACATCTGGGAAGGTTAGGATTCAGCCTCCGCTGTCCTTGGAGTAGACTTTTATGTGCAAAAATCGAAAGGTGTGGAGGCTGGGGGATGTAACTGTTCTAGTCTGATTGGATAGAGTTCCTTGTCCTTCAGACCGGTTAGTGCTGGCCATGGAGGCTGTGGGCTGCACGCGCCATTGGTATCGGTGGCCTGCTGTCTGGCCCTCGGTGCCGCTGCCTCCTGTTGTGCGGGATAAGGTGACCGCAAGCTGTTCCATGAAATGAGGCTGGGCCACTTTCACGTTTGGGACTTTCTAGTCCATCTGAGCCAAGTGTCCTCTGCTGGTCTGTCATCTAGCGGGCGGGTTTGATCCCCTTTCAGCTCTCACATCTCTCTCTCTCTCTCTCTCTCTCTCTCTCTCTCTCTCTCAAAACATATCCTCAGGTGATGAATTAAAAAAATAAAAA
>NW_006282204.1:611473-612966 GCF_000327345.1 Myotis davidii
AAAAACATTAATGTAGGTGAAGTAAGTTAGTCAGAGAAAGACAAATACCATATGATTTCATATGTGGAATTTAATGAACAAGCTGAACTACCAAGCAAAATAGAGACAAGACTCATAGACAGAGAGCAGGCAGACAGCCCTGCAGGGGGGGAGGAGTGTGTGTGTGTGGGGGGGTAGAAGTATTGAGCAAAAGCAAAAAAAGAGAGAGAGAGAGAGAGGTGATTATGGAATAAAAGGAGGGTCGGTGGAAATGGAAGAGGGCATAGAGGGAATACATGGTGACGGAAAATTTTTTAATTTAAAAAAATTTCAAAAGGCAATAAAATAAATCAATAAAACCATATCCTTGGGTGAGGATTGAAAAAAAAGAAACAAACAAAAATGAAAGAAACAAAGAGGGCAAACAGTTATCTGCTTGGGGAGGCAGGGCATAAACATCTGACAAATTAGTGAGTCTGTACGTGTTGGAAAACCACACGAGCTGCTGCAGGGCTGCAGGAAGCTGCTGAATGATGGAGGGAAAGCTGTGTCACGTCAAGGATTTGGAGTTTTGAGACAAGGGAAATGATAATAGGTGATGTTTATTGAATATTCACTATGTGCCAAGCACTTCTCTAATGATTTGCATATTAACTTATTCACATAACGATTCTGTGAGTAGGTAATATTATCCTCAATTTGCAGACGAGGAAACTGAGCCTAGAACAGCTTAAAGCCCTGTCGCTGGGAACGGAGGAGAGCAGGGGTGTGTAAGCATGACCGTGTGGTGCCGGAGCCCAGGTGTGCTGCCTGTGTGCCCCTGGGCGGTCCATCACCCGCTCTTGGTCTTGTTTCACTCATCTGATAATTACCCTCATCTTCCTGCTCGAAGAAGAAGATTGGGTTGGTTGTTGGCGACGGGGAGAAGGGGGCAGTGAATGTATAAATGCTCTTAATTGAAAGGCATGAGGAGCCAGGGTTTCCACAGGGGAGCTAGGAATCAGACTCATCAAACCGTTGGAGTCTGGTTAGGCCACATTAACTAGTACAGCTCTTCTCAGCCCGGCAGTGAGCTGGCAATCTGGGGACCCAGATTCTCATTTAGGAAGTCTGGGCTGGGGCTCTTAGGACCTGTATTATCAGAATTCTCAGCGTGACGTGGGGCCAGGGCCATGGGCAACAATAGGTACCACTTTACTTTCCATTTGTGCCTGTTTGTATCTCAAGCCCTGGGTGGGGTGGGGTAACCGGGGCAGGACTTCTGTAGGCATGCATCGACTTCATAGATCTTCACTGAGCACCTACCATGGCTGTCTCTGTACCAGGAATGGGTCTCTGGCCTGAATATCATCTACTAGTGCCCCCAATTCCACCTTAAAACACTGCAAAACTCTTCACATGTGTGACACTGATTGCATGGAAGTAAGTGGAGGGATTGGTGGCAATGTTCCTGTGAATAATGGCTGCTTTACTTTGCTCTGTGACTCAGGGGAGGGGGGAGTGGTGTGCTGGAA
>NW_006282204.1:612992-613407 GCF_000327345.1 Myotis davidii
TCTTAGTAGCATGAAACACGACTGCTAGATTGCTGGGAAGTTTGAGAGTAAAACACAAACATTATTAATAAAATTATATAAACCCATAATTTAAAGAATTATATTTTAAAATACTAAAAATGATTTTATTTCCTAATCATTTTACTATTATTTCTTCTCTTAAGATTATGCATGGCTATTCTATCGACATGGTGGGAATAACATATAATGGTCTGCTACAGCACATCCTCCAAATTCCATGTCCAGGAATGTTGCATAAGTAGCTTGAAATTCACTATGGCGGCTGTGTTTACACCACATAAATTGGCACACATTATAAAGCAGGGCTTTGATTGTTTTCCTGGATGAGCCACTTGTGGAACATTTACTGGAGAAATTTTAATTAATCTGAGTTATATGTCGCAGCTCTCTTTCC
>NW_006282204.1:613427-619590 GCF_000327345.1 Myotis davidii
TCTCATTAGGGCACGTGAACCAATTCTGGCCAATTAGACAGGAAAGTTGCTTTTTGAGGGAGTGTTTTGGAAATATTTTCTTGCTTAAAATAAATGAGACCCAGGATAGAAATGGGCTCTTTCTGTTTCTGGCCATGCGATGTCCGGATGGGACATACCTAGACTTTCGGTGGTTATCCTCTAACAATGCCAAGGCAGGACGAACAGGCACTGTTCTTTCTTCCTTTCTTTATTAGGACCTTATATTCAGAGGAAACAATGAGCTGTATTTTTTATATTTTCTCTTCTAGAGGGGACCCTGATAGATGCGACATCTGGGGAAACACTCCTCTACATTACGCAGCCTCCAATGGTCATGCCCACTGCGTCTCATTCCTGATCAACTTTGGTGCCAACATCTTTGCCTTGGACAATGATTTACAGTCTCCACTGGATGCTGCTGCCAGCAGAGAGCAGAATGAATGTGTTGCTCTCCTGGATAAGGCAGCCACTGCCCAGAACATCATGAACCCCAAGAAGGTCACCAGGCTGAAGGAGCAGGCTCAGAAGAATGCCAGGAGGCAGATCAAAGAGTGTGAAAGGCTCCAGGAGAAGCACCAGAACAAGATGGCCCGCACCTACAGAAAGGAGGAAGCCGGGACTCTCTCTTCTTCCAAGAGCACTCTTTCTAGGTCATCCCTTTCAAACGCGTCTGCTTCCAGCACATTTGGGTCACTGTCTAAGAGCATTAAAGGCACCTTCAAAATACAGTTCAAGAAGAATAAAGATACAGCAGAGCAGGGAGGGAAGGGGTCCCGAAACGGGCAGAGGAATGTGATGGAAGTGTTCAGCGAGGAGGAAGAAGACACATTCTCAGGGGAGTCCAGAGAGAAGCTCTCAGCAGAGGACAGCTGTGCGCAACATGAATCCATTCTCAGTCGTCCAGGTCTAGGGAATATTGTTTTTAAAAGGAACAGAATATTGAGTCCTGAAGACATGTCAGATGACAAGAGAGGGTTGGAGTTTAAAGTGGCCAGTGAATTGTTTCAGCGACAAGGAGCAGCACAGCCTGAGGAGGCAGAGGCTGATGAAGAGGGAGATGGAAACAGCTTGGAAGAGGCCTTGCCTTGGGATGAGGATGTGGTGGAGTGGGAGGAAGACGTGGGGGACGCTACGCCCCTGGAAGTGTTCCTGCAGTCCCACCACCTGGAACAATTCCTTCCGTTTTTCATGAGAGAGCAGATTGATCTAGAAGCTCTGTTGCTTTGCTCTGATGAGGACCTTCAGAGCATACAAATGCAGTTGGGTCCCAGGAAGAAAGTTCTCAATGCTATAAACAGAAGGAAGCACGTGCTCCAGCAGCCTGGCCAACTGGTCGACACCAGCCTGTGATGGCGTGCTTGACCAGCAGGGGGAGTCCGCAGCGCGGGCAAGGCAGTGCCCACTGGATGCACTCCAGGCAGTACCTGCTCTCTACTGAATGCCACAGCTGGGGATGGTGTCTAGGGTTTTGGAAATGCCCACCTAAAAGTTTGAGGCCCAAACTACTCTGAGAAAGTCTCTATACCTATACAAATAAACCACCAGTGAGAAACTCACGGAGACCTGGGAATGAAAAATGGCGTTTCTCTTCAGCTTTATTTTTAATATTTATGAATATGGAAAGGGTTAAATGGATGGCAGAGAAAAAGACTTTACTTTTCGAACTCTAGGTTTAAGATTATAACTCTCATCACACTGCTTTTTACTTTCTGATTCTCATGGCCTGGGGATTCTAACTCCAGTTCTGTCCTTAGCTCTAGATTTTGTTTATTGGTGGAGAGCAAAGTTCCTTCATTGGTATAAGATTTGAAACCCAACTGAAATGTATCTAAACCTTTAACACAGTGGTTCCCAACACGGGACACATGCCCCACAGAGGAGGCAGGCAATTTGATTTTTAAGGGGGGCAATTAGAGAATGAGTTATTAACAGTGAATTTTTTGCAGTTATTATGGTTCTAGGGGCCTCATATACAGTATATAAATATATATTGTGACATATTTATGCATTTCAGTGCTCTATTGTTTTGAAACTGTATTTGCTATTTTTTCATATCACTTCATATTATTATTTTTTAACCATTCCTTAGTGATTTCTTCCTCAGTACTTCAACTGTCCTTTTGATCTTTTATTTTTCTCTTTCATGGGTAACATGTTCTTTGGAAGCTTGTTTAGACCAAGTTAATAGCCTTTAGGCTTCCTCCACGTGAATAAGAGCTCACTTTTTGAGTAATAGGAATTCTATGTCACGGGGGCGGGGGGGGGGGGCATCAGGATTTTAGGGATGCTTAGGTGGGACATGACCAAAAGGTTGGGAACCACTGCTCTAACAGATGTCTACATGTTTGCAAGTAAAGAAAGTGGATCTACAATACTTCTGCCTGAGTACCCACACGGGGTGTCAGGTAGGGAGAGTGAAGAGAGAACTAGACTATAGGGTACCTGCTATGGGCAGAACTGTGTTTTCCCCAAATTCAGATACTGATGCCCAACCTGCCAATGTGACTGGCTTTGGAGATAGGACCTTTATCAAAGAGGTGATTAAAGTTAAATGGGGTCATAGATGGGGCCCAAGTCCCATATGACTGGTGCCCTTATAAGGAGAAGAGAGAGACACCAGAGATGCACACGCACAGGGAAGAGGCCTTGTGAGGGCCCAGCAAGAGGACGGCCATCTGCCGCCCAGAGAGAGAGGCCTCAGGAGGAACCAGGCCTGCAGACACCTTGGTCTTGGACTCCCAGCCTTCAGAGCTGTAGGAAAATAAAGTTCTGTGTCTAAGCCGCCCCGTCTGTGGTATTTTGTTATGAAGCCTGAGCAAGAGGGTGGGAGGAAAGGAAAGAAACATACAGGAGACAAAGTCTGGCTTCTTTGGTGATTTTTCTAAGGGTGCTTACCCTCTGAAACTTAAAGGGGAAAATACCTAGGTTCTAGGTAAGGAAAATTTGACTATAAAAGTAACCTTTACATTGTCTTGCTCACTACGTGCCTCTTTCATTTCCCGTTGCCCATCCCCGTTGGTGCATGTCTGAGTCCATGCCGCTTCTGTAATGTAAGTGGGCAACATTGCTCTGACACTTTTTGAATGGCAGCTCAAACTCAAACCGAAACCTTAGTGAATAGCTATGCTTCACTGCATTTTTATTGCCAGACTTACATCAGATGACATTTACCATCAATTACGTGTATAAAGTAGAAACAGCTATTTCTTCAGCATGCTTCCTGGCTCACGTCGGTCTGGGTATTTCGGGAGGCACCGTGGAGGAGGGAAGCATAGGAAGGGTGTGATGGACAGTGGGCTGGATTCACAATGGATGGATTCGGAGAGGTGTCAGTCTTCGAGTAGGTAACTATGTACGAAGGGAGGATTATGTTTGCAGATACTGCATTTTGTTGGTCTGGAATAAAGTGAAGTTGTATTTGCTTTCCATAGTGTGCACACATGCAGGGTCACCTGGGAGGCACTTGTGCCCGATCCTGCCTCTGTTAGGACCTGAACTGCAGGTGCCGGACCCCCTCTTGCAGGGTGAAGGCAGAGGGTGGAACGCCCCGGTGCTTGAGACAGGGAAAGGCAAGCAGTGGAAGTGCTGCTGGAACTCAGCCTGTGCGATTTCATTCTGACCGCTTCATCGAGGTGATCCTTTCTAGTTGGGATTGTCTGTGCTGCCCTGCTGGAGGGAGGGGTAGCAATTGGCTCAGCAAATATAGGGCGGGAGAAGGGGGGAGCATGTGTTTGCCCAGAACTGAACACTCTCACCATAATTATCCCTCAGCCTTTGTGTGGATTCTGGGATGAGATAGAAGGGTGTGGATCTGAAGGACACACGGGTTTAAATACTGCATATAAAAATCCCATTACAGTGCTGGGTTAGAAAGGGGGAAACATGTCTTCACAGTGAATAACTGAACCTGTGAGGCCAGGAGGGGCCGTTAGAAGTTAAGTGTATGTTTTGAACTGTGGCGTTTTACTTTAATTACAGTGGCCCAGCTGGTAGAGTCCATAGGCTTATCAGCCTTTCCCTGAACTGAAGGGTAAATGCTATGTCTGTGATGATCACAACACTATAGCCCGCTGGGCACTGGCTCAAAATATATGAACAGAACAGTCAGAATTAGCGTGGGGCTACATGTCAGGGAGCAAATGAAGCGAAGTAAAGGGTTCCCTCTTCCCTGCCAGAGAGGTCAGGCCCGCCTCACACCGGCGCGAGCTGTGCAGGGCACTCCTCTCTCAGCCACGGTGCCAGGCTCCGGACTGGGCACGCGGCCGCAATGGGCCAGCGAGCCTCGGTTCTGGGGCTTGAACTGCTGAGGAAGAGACCCTGTCTCTGCGGGGGCTGCTGGAGGGGCTGACAGGGGCTGACAGGCACCGCTGGCCACCGCCCTGCCCCGGGAAACCAACCCTGCAGAACCCAGCGGAGGGCGAGGCAGCCAGCCTGGGTCTTGCTGGCACCTGGAGCCCGGGTGCAGCTGTGGCTGACCGTTGCCCGCGTCCTTCTTAACTACACGCACCAATAAATGCCATTCCTCATCCACGGACGCATTCAGCTTAAGGCGGTTGGAGTTGTGGTCACTACCACTGGTCACCAAAGGAGTCCTGACCAACATGGAAGCTAAACTGTTCCCCGAACCTTTAATTGTAAGAAGCAAAACACAAAAGGCTACACAATGCCTGGTTCTCCTTATAGGAAACGCCCAGAGGGGGCGAGTCCATACGATGGGGAGTAGGTGAGTGGTTGCCGGGCGGGGCGGAGGGCTCTGGGGCTTCTCTTGGGTGATGAAAATGCCTCGGAATCACATGGTGGTGAAGGCTGCCCACTCTGTGACCACGGTTTTCATACTAAAAACCACTGACCTGTACACTTTAATTTTGTGGTACACACACTGTACCTCAATTTAAGAAACAGAACAAAATTACCGTCATTGGCACTCCCCCAGCGAGTGAGTGGGAGCACTTGCACCCTCGCTTTCCTTGCCACGAGGGACAGAAGTTACCGAAGCAAAAACTGCAGAAAAGGAAATCGCTTTATTTCCAGGAGATACAAGAGCCGGTGGGATGCCTGGGGAAGGGGTGCTGCTGCAGCCCGCACCGCAGGGCCGGCCACCCAGCTCCCCTCAGCTACAACGCAAGGAGGATCTCGCCAATTAAGGTAAGACAGGATGAGCACAACACTACAGTCCGCTGGGCACGGGGTTCCCTCGTTTGATCTAGAAATTACAGGACAACCGGCGGCAAGGCCCCTGGAGTTGCAGCGCCGCCTCGGGGCCACGCTTCGCGCTATTTACCAGATGACCAGGAGTCATACACTAATTTGGCCGCAACCGCGTCCTCCACCGCCATTCCTGGAAGGACAGAAACTGGGTCACTTTTTGTCAGAACAGCTTTTCCTGGTGCAGCCCTGTCTGTGGTGCTGACGGCCACCAGGGCATCAGGACCGTGTCCAGGAAGCGCGGCTCAGAGGGTCTGCGGAGGGCAGGCCCCGGCAGGGAATGTGATGCCCAGCAAGAAACGCCCACCAACCGACTTCCAGTGCCATCCCAGGAGCGTTCAGTGCAGGCCCGATGGTAACTGCTGAGGCCTGCGCTGTGGGCTCGGCCTCCTGAGTGGGCAGAAGCGCCAACACAGGGACACAGTGAGCCCGGCTGTGTGCCAGCCAGACTTCCTTTATGGACACCAAAGCTGGGACTTCATAAAATGCTCATGTTCTGAAATCTCATTCACACACACAACCCCCCCGCCCCCCCCCCCCCTGCCCCATTTGAAAATGTAAAAACCATTCCTAGCTTTCAGGTCACACAAAAATTGGCGGTTTGGCCAGGTTCCGCCCACAGGCTGCAGTGCGCTGGCTCCTGTTCCATCCAAATGCCAACTCCTTCACCTCGAATGGGTATCATTTTCCTCAGGGGCAGGGTGGTTTTATTACCTTCTGTAGCCCAGTACAGAGCCTGACACATCGCAGGTGTTTAATATGCACCTGCCATGTGTGTCCATTTCCTTAAGTCTGGTGGGTGGAGAGCTGGCTGAGCCAGCCCCTGCTGGGCCCGCCTGCAGCCCGGCTGGGCCCCATGGAGGCTGTGCTCCACCCAACCAGCAGGAAAAGCAGTCTCGGGTTGGGTCTCCCTGCCATTTCCCTTCAGCTCTCCATC
>NW_006282204.1:619669-620298 GCF_000327345.1 Myotis davidii
CCACCTCTGCAGCAGTTTCAGTGGCATCTGTGTCTAGATGAGACTGCTGATATGTGCTGTGAGTGAACCACCCTACACCGCACTTCACACGCACCAAACGCCAGGCGTCAGGCGGTCAGGGAGCCCTGTGTGGATCGGTGAGGCCCAAGGAGCAGCAGAGGCACCCACCCCAGGGCTGCCTGACTCGAGTCCACGGGCACAAGCATGTCACTACGGCACGTAATAACAGACCCAAATGGCTGAGTCACAACTAGTCCGCCCCGGGGCCTGGTCACTCCTTCCTCCTCCCCCCAGTGGTTAGATGTGCCCGGAGCAATGGCGTTACCCAGAGACTTGAACACCGTGGTCTTCTCACAGAGGGCTGGCTTCACTCCCGCCACCACCTCTCCCAGCTCAGCGAAGATCTCTGCCTGCAAAGTGAGCACACGGGCCGGCCATGCAGCACACGCCTGCCCAGCGGGCTGTACAGCTGGTGGCAGGGGGCAGCCCGGGAGTGGATAAGAGATGAACCTGATAAAGAGACCATCTGTAAACTAAGTGCGGTCAGGACGATGCTTCTCCCTAGAACCCACTCGGGACCCTCTGCCTGTGTGACACAGCGAAGCCCGCGGCGGGGTGTCCTGCGGGAC
>NW_006282204.1:620352-632120 GCF_000327345.1 Myotis davidii
GCCTTCCTCAACTCACTCTGTAGCCGCTCTGGCTTACATGCCCCGATCACCAAAGAGAGGGCAGAAGGTGGCCCACCAACGCCATACTTTGTTGGCAACATTGGAGGTTTCTAGGCTCAACAGGCCCCATTACCTAGGCCCCTGGTAAAGCCAGCAGCCTTTCTCTCCAGGCACAGGGGCAAAAACAGGCCACCAGCAAAATGGCCATGTCATTCTAAAAGGGGATTAGAAATGAGTGAGAGATGTTTAGGCTCTGTCACCCCGCAACGAGGTGGGGTGAATGCGGCCTGGAGCAGGCCAGACAGGGGGAAGCCCATGAGCCCGGGGCCCGGCGAGGCCACCAGGCAGCACACCAGGAGCAGAGGCTCACCCCCGACAGCAGCACGTCTCCAGACTCCTTGAGGGCTGCCTCCCGGGAGTCCACGTACAGCACGGCGCCCGCCAGGAGCTGGTCGTCCAGCTCTCTCCAGTCCGGTCTGCTGGCTCCCACGGCTAAGGAACAGCACAAGAGACCCTGAGCGCAGACAGGGGCCTGGGTATCGGGGACGCCCCTCCGCGGCAGCAGGACTGAATGAATGCCCATTCACAAGAACAGAGCCTGCCATGTGTGGCGTTGCCATCTCCTAGCCCACTCATTCCCTAAAGATTGTGAGGCAACTAAGCGTTCGTCTATCGGGTACCTACCACCTGGGAGATGTGTCACACATATTATTTAGTTCACTTTGTGTCTGGTTCCCATTTAAAAGATGCACTAACTGAGGCTCAAAGCTCAGGTGCTTGCCACAGGTCTGTATCTTGTGCGTGTACACCTAAGGCTCTGCCACGCTGTCTGCGAGACTGCAGCCTGCACATCACCGTGGTCCCACCCTCGGAAGAGGACCCAGCGGAGCCACACTCACAAACTGTGAGATAACAAACATGTGCTGTTTTCAGCTGGAAAAAAAAAATCAAATCTTTGCTGAAGATTCAGCTCATGTTCATTTCACCAAGAAGTGGTTTCTTTTGATTTCCCAAATCCTTTCAGGAATGGTCTTACTGTCCACAAAGCCAGGCTCGATACACTTTCCTACCACTGCCTGCCTCCCCATGGGCCCACATCGTAACACCAGTCCTGCAGGCTCAGGCCTTCAATTTGCTTTGCCCATTCCTCACACGTGCCACGCTTGGTTTCCTTCACAGACTGGCCTTTAGCTGGAACCATCTAATCACTTATCTGTTGACTTCTTTGTTGCTATCTCCCCTTAGGAGAAAGCAGGGACCTTGAGTGTGGTCTCCGTGACCGGCAGCCTCTGCAGCAGTGCCTGGCACAGGGCAGGCATCCAGTAAGTGTTTGAGGATGAGTGTGTAATAATGACACTTGCTCTTGCAGGCTCACCTGCCAATGTGTACAGGGATCTCAGGTTCTGAGTTCAGGCATGTGCTTGTCAGTAAAACACGGGGCACCGAGAGCATGTTTAAATGCCCTAGTCTCTGCCTGCACATGCGCCAGAATCCAGTCTTCTTACTGAAAACTAATACCGAGTAGCATTTAAGAGCCTCAGTTCAAATCCCAGCTCTGCGGCTAAGGACCTCTGACTTTGAGCAAGTTAGCAAGTGGCTTAATTTCTCTGTGCCTTAGTTTACCCATTTGTAAAAAGGGGTTGTAATAAAAATAGCTCCTTCTTCGTGAGGCTGTTGAAAGGATTAAATGACAGGGAGCACACATAAGGAGTTTAGAACAGCACCTGCAATTGCTCCTGCTATCACCCCAGGGCCATTTTATGTTCAGAGGCCCCAGGAATTCCCATGTTTAATATTTTATTTATTTACTCATTTATTCTTTTTTAGAGAGGGAGAGTGAGAGGGATAGAGAGATAGAAACATCAATGAGAGAGAAACATCATAGATCGGCTGCCTTCTGCATACCCCCTACTTGGGATCAAGCCCACAGCCTGGGTATGTGCCCTGACTGAGAATCGAACTAGTGACTTCCCGGTTCATAGGTTGACACTCACACTGAGCCACACCAGCCAGGCAGAAACTCTTATATATAGAGTTGCACCCATCCAATCACATACCAGAAAGTATTCACATTTCACATTAAATGTCTTTTGTGTTGTAATTAATTTTTTGTAGTTCTAAATGTTAAAAATAAATGAGTCATTTGGCTTTGTCATTTAAACTTCATTACATGAAAAAACTGAGCTGTGACTGGCCAATTGCCATAATGTTACGTTATATAGAAATTCTATTAGTTTCAGGTTTGCGGTTTTGGTTTCATGTTTTGGAGTGAATACTGTTTCTAGGGCTCACAGTCTCTGAGGCCCGTGTGAAGCTTGGGATGTGGCAGAACACAGTTCTGCAGCTGCAGCCCTTGGTCCAGCCTAGGGGCCAGTCCACCACCAACTACCAGATACCACACCACTTAC
The DNA here is from genome assembly GCF_000327345.1 of Myotis davidii. Taxonomy (NCBI): domain Eukaryota; kingdom Metazoa; phylum Chordata; class Mammalia; order Chiroptera; family Vespertilionidae; genus Myotis; species Myotis davidii. Next base: position 622,761 of record NW_006282204.1, read on the forward strand.
CATTGATGTGAGCCCCTGGCTTCACCCATTCGCCAAACAAAATGGGCTCTGTTGCCATGGTGACTGTGATGATCACATCGGCACCTGTCACAGCCTCCTGGACGGATGAACAGACCTGCACCTCTCCCTCCACTGTGTCTGCAAACTTCTCGGCATTTTCTTTAGTGCGGTTCCATATCCTCACCTTCGTTGGGGGCAGCAAGAGGGACATGGGTGCCGTGAATGTTTGGCTATTTACATTTCCACGAGCCCAGACATCCCGAGGAAAGCTGGACCCCTCGGGGTCAGGCTGTGCTTATGACCATAAGTCACCCTAGGAGGAAGGGAAGTTTCATCAAGGAGGCAACATTAATCTGTGCAGACACCTGGTCAGATAATTGAAAATGACCTTCCTCCAGCCCTTCCTTCTTAAAGAAGGGAGTTTTTCTGTTTCTTTTTATTTATTTCCTAAAGGCCCATCGTGCACCAGTGGGGTCCCTCAGCCTGGCCTGCACCCTCTCGCAATCAGGACCCCTTGGGGGATGACAGACTGCCTGCAGGGATCGGGCCAAAACTGGCAGTCTGACATCCCCCAAGGGATGTAGTAGTGCACAAAGTGTCAGGAGGCTGGGGAGGAGCCCGAGTCCAGGCCGGGCACAGACCAGCTCCCGCTCATCACGGCTCCACTGCGTCTGCCGCCACCGCTCCGTAGCGCTGCCTTGGAGGTGCGAGAGGCTATCCTTGAAGGAGAACTGCTCAGTGAAGACCTCATAGTGGCTGTAGGCCTGGACCCCAGCCCCCAGGATACATAGCACTTCACTGATGGGGGGCTTCAAAAACTGTCGCAACTGCACTCGCCAGCTGTAAGCCTGGTGTCTGGTGCCTGTCAGTCAACTGAGCGGCACTCCTGCTGTGGGAGTGCACTAACCCCTGGTTGTCAGTGCGCATCTTAGTGACTGGTCAACTGGTCGTCCGGTCGTCCGGTCGTTTAGGCTTTTATATATATAGATCTTTTTTATTGAGAATATTACAGATGTCCCCCATTCTAGGAGAGACATTTTTCAATTCTACATACGACATACAACATCATTAATGCATTTGCTACTACATAGCCCAATAATTAGCAGAGCAACTTCTGGACCTAGATAGGCTTAGACTCAACCCTGCTCTCTCACTTACTTCCCTGGAGTTACTCAACCTCATTTAGCCTAAGTTTTCATGTCTGTAATATGGGAATGATAAAGGAGTCATAGCAGGTATGGGGTTCTCTGTGGCAGGGCTTTGCATGGAATAACTTGATCTCTGAAGGGCCTGTAGGGAGTTAAATATCAGAGGGTCTGAGGAGTGAATGGTGCAGTGATGTAACGGGCAAGTGTAGTAGCTACAACTAGATCCCTGGCGGTGGGACCGGACAGCTTGCCTAGCAGATAACCATGTCTGGAGAGGGGCTGGCAGCCTTCAACTGAAAATGAGACCTAAACAATCTCTCATAAGGAAATATAATGTAGAAATAAACCTGTGTCTACATAAGTTTATCAACCAAGGTTCTGTGCATGCAAATGCAAACCCAATACAATATGCCCAGTCATAAGAGAATGGTTAACCATACCACCCTTCTTGATAGAAAGTTATGCAAATATTATACAAAAATTAAGGAATCTATGAAAGTAGTGATGTTAGAACATTCAATGAAAAGATGGGATATATAACTTTGTATATCTAATATGATTAAAACATAAAATGCTGGTGAGGGAAGACTGGAAACTGTGAACTATTGCTGTTTTTAAAATAGACATAAGGGCATTTTTCTATTGTTCTTGTCCTTATAGTCCACATTTCCCAATTATCCTAAAAACATCATACTTTAAATCAGCCCCAGCACTCTCACACATGTGCAAAAAATAAAAGCAGAATCAAATGTTCCCAGAAGGAAGAGTGAGGCATGTCTGGCGAAAGGTGGGCCCATATCTGGGCTGTAGAAGGGGTGCTGTAGGCTCCTGCTCTCTAGGCCTCTCCCAATTCCGGAATCCATAACCCTGAAGACTTAGACTCCCAGGTTCTCCTAAGAGACGTGTGGGGGGGGGGAGGGGAGGGGGCACAAAAGGACAAGTGAGGGGACTAGACAACAGGTATAATATAGCCCTTTAAACTAACTGCTAGGCTGGCTGCACCCTCAGACAAACCCTGTGAGCTGAGACACTGGGAAGAGGTGATCAGGCCTCCCCCACTCTTTGTTGGACCCAGGAATTCTTGGAAAGTCATTAAAGGATGGTTGAGATGGGACTCTCCCTCACTGTCCAGCATGGCCCTGCTGCAGTGACGGAGCAGACCCCGGCCAGGGCAGCTCCCCAGTGCCCAGCCCTCCCAGGACTTACCTCCTTGAAGGAGAACTGCTCAGTGAAGACCTCATAGTGGCTGTAGGCCTGGACCCCAGCCCCCAGGATGCACAGCACTTCACTGCTGGGTGGCTTCAAAAACTATTTGAGAGAAATGAAAAGGAAACACTGCAGTGAATGAGGAACACATGGAGTTTGAGCCGAGTGGCTCCGCCCACCTTCAACTCCCTCAAGCATGCGCTGGCAGCACCCCTGCCCATCCCCAGGGAACTACCATTTAACGCTCTGTTTTCATGACTTTGGCTTCTTAGATTAAGCCCTAGAGATCTAACACATGGTACGGTGAATATAGACAACAACATCCTATCTAATAATCCTATCTAATAAAAGAGTAATATGCAAATTAACCATAACTCCACAACAAAGATGGTGGCGCCCATAGCGGCGGGGCAGGACACTGGTGGCATCACCCTGACAACATGAGCCCAGCAGGCATTGCCTTGGTGACCCGTGAGCAGGTCATGCGGCTCTCAAGCAGGCAAGCAGGCCGCAGGCAGCACCCAGCAGGGCCTGCTCCCGGTCATCGCGGTGATCTGCGAGCAGGCAAGCATGGCCGGCAGGCAGCACCCCACCCTGGCCACAGCTCCAGGGAGAGAACAACACGCAGGCGAGTCCAGGAGCCTGAAAGATCAACACAGAGGGGCGCCTTCTCCAAGCCTCCACAGTGTGGCTGGGGCCAGGCCCCCAGCAGACACACACACACACACACGGGGTGACTGCTCTGAGCCTCCAATGCAGGGGGACACACACACTCACACACACACACACAAAACACAGTGCCTGCTCCGAGCCTCCAATGCAGCTGGGGCAGGCCCCCAGCGGACACACACACACACACACGGTGCCTGCTCCAAGCCTCTGCTGCCAGACTGTGGCCATCAGTAGGGCATCCACTGAGGGCTCTGGGACTGTGATAGGGGCAAGCTGGGTGGAAGGACACTCACCCCGCATTGCACAAATTTCGTGCACCGGGCCTCTAGTTGTATTATAATCAGCAAACTTGCAAAAAGACTAGAATTTAATCATTGTAACCACTGAAAAGAAAGGATCTATATATATAAAAGCCAAATGACTGGAACAACAGAATGACTGGAATGACTGAAATGACCGGTCGCTATGACGAGCACTGTATCAGCCAACCAGCCTGATTGGGGTCCTAATTGGCCCGCCCCAACCTCCCACAGCCCCTCCCCCAGATCAGGGATGGGGACGGCCAGCCAACTTCCTGCAGTCCCTCCCTCCAGCTGGCCCTGCCCCTGATCAAACCCCCCTACCCCGATTGGGGACAGGGCTGACAGCCAACCTCCTGGCCTCTCCTCCCAGCTGGCCTGGCCCCCATTGCCCCCACCCCCCATCTCCCAACCTGATTGGGGAAGAGGCCAGCCGGCCAACCTCTTTTTCCCTCCTCCCCCCGCCACCGGCCTGGCCCTGATGGCCCCATCAGACCCCACCCATGCACAAATTCATGTACCAGGCCTCTAGTAATGATATAACATGATAGAGGTGCTAATTATCACTCAGTGGCAATCATATTACAATATATAAATGTGCTAAATTAACATGCTATGCCCCTAACATTTACAGTGTTAGGTGACAAACATATTTTTTAAAAATCTCTTGGGAAATCAAGGAGGTGTCATTTTGTGTTTTTGTTCCTCTCAGGAGAGTAGGAGAGAAAGAAGGCGCCTTCATTGAGCACCTAATATATGCCAACACTTTCCCTGCACAACCTCATTTAGCCCAGACAATGACTGCATGAGCTAGACACTTCTGTCTTCCTCTTACAGGTGAAGAAAGTGAGACCCAGAGCAGACCAGTAACTTGCCCAGGGCCCCACAACTACCACTTGGGTGGTGGAGTGCTAAACCCACAGCTTTCCTTCTCCAAAGCCCACATTCCTTCTAATGCTACCCCCTCTTAGGGATGTGAAAAGCCACGCCCAGGCCTCAGAGCTCCCAGGTGCTAAGTGCTGCCTGGAGATGTGCCCTCCAGACCCGGTCTAGGCTGTATTTGCTGAGCCCGTCCCTGTTTGTCTTTTCTCAGCCCGTCTCACTTTAAAGCGGAATGTGGAGCTGGCATTTGTGGCACAGACTGAGGGTGTGTGTGTGTGTGTGTGTGTGTGTGTGCATGGGGTTCTCATCAATTCATATCATGTCAGCTCTTCAGTGAAACCTTTCTTACCTCTGACAGCACTTATAAATGCGTTTGCTTGTACTGACCTACAGGCCCATGAGGACAGGAGCTGCCTTGTTTGCACAGAACTGGCCCTAGGGCAGGGTTTCTTGACCTCAGGACTACTGACATTTGGGCTGGACCACTGCTGGCGGGGCGTGGGTGGGCGGGCTGCCCTGTGCATCACAGGGTGTTTGGAAGCATCCTGGCCCCTGTCCATTAGGTGCTGGCAGCACCTCCATCCATGCACCCCCACCTCTGACAATCAAAACTGTCTCCAGATGCTCAGTGCCCCGGGGCAGGTGGCACGGCTGTCCTGGGTTAAAAACCACTGGCTTAAAGGAAGGACACCAGTTTTTAAAGTAAGACCCCGTTCTGTCTTTTCTCTATTTAGCAAAATTTCGGCTCTGGGGTCTGGTCTTTCCTACATGCTGATTACTGAGATTCTGGAGTGTCACCTTAAAGTACCGGTCTCCTTAACATTAATTACCGGCCAAAGGAGGCTCAGAAACCTTATCAGGTGCTCACCTCCCCTATGGCTGCAGGAGGGGTACCACTCCCGACACAAGCTATTGTCACAGAATCTGCTTTGAAAAGGTTTCAAAATGACCGATATCCACAGGCCAGTGCCCAATCAGGAGACCTGGGTGATCTTTCCTCCACTAACCCACTGCTTCTGTTCTCAGCTAATAGCGATCTATTTCTGGGAGTAAGCCTGGGCTTCGGACATTGCAGTGCCCTGGAAAAGTGACCCTCGTCCTCTAAAACTAAATGTCTAATTCTGAGGGGTCACCTTACTCAATCATTTGTTGCCTTGAGGGTAACGTTACAATCGATGTATCTTTTCGTAAACAGTATAATGTTTGTAAGATTTATTGAATCATAGCAGGATTCGCCACGCCTCAGTCTTTTCCTGTAAGCATACAGATCATTAAAAACACGTATCTGAATCTGCTGGGCTTCTCACTCAGAGTCGGCAAGCCTGTGTTTCACTGGCATTTAATAAGGCCTCTCAGTCTGGCTCTCCTACCTCCCCAGACCCCTCACGCCATGGGAGTCTGACCTCCAGCCACACCCGCCTCCTGGCAGTTTCCCAGGCACCTATGCCTCTGTCCCCACAGGGCCTCGGCCCAGGCTCCTTCTTCTTCCTGCCCCTCGAGTAACTCCTATTCTCCTTCAAATCTCAGCTCAGATACCCCTCACCCAGGAAAAGCCTTCCCCAATCCACCCTGGTGTACACTCTCATAGCTCTTCACCCCTTTCATCAGTGTACATGGCAGGGCTGTAGCTTCACAAGTATTGGTGTGATCTTTGCGTAATGTCTCCCCAAATGGACTTGGAGCTCCTTGAGGGCAGGCACTGTGTCTAGTTTTCCTTAACCATTCTAGGCCCCATGCTGAGCACAGGCCTGGAGCCGGGTGGGCACTCTAATATTTGTTGAGTAAACACATGCCAAGCATAAATCTTGCTAGAGTGTCGCCTGGGGAAAGCACGCCAGAGTCCCCAACTCAGGTTCTGTGCGACGCAAATGCAAAGCAGGTACAGGTCCCCCGGCCTGAGAACTCCAATACGTGTCCTCCCGAAGCCTGGGTGAGAGAAGAGGTGAGGGAGAAAACACCGCACTCTCCCAGAGCAAGGAGCAGAACAGGCCCTTGGTTCCTTACAGAGTAATCTACCTGCCGGGGAAGAGGGAAGGGAGCCCTGAGGCCACAGCCTCGGGCTTGGGAGCGCATGTTCCTGCCAGTGCAATGGCACCTGGAAGGAGAGGTGGTCTAGAAGCCTTTGGTTCCCAAGCGGCTTGATCATCAGCACCAACCAGAGACTTTTAAAAAACGAGGTTCTCGGGCCCGCCCTCAGGGCTTCGACCAGGGTTTGGGGGACACAGTCCCCAGGTGACGCTGTTGCACAGCTTGGGTTGGACACCTCTGATGGGGACAAGACCAGGCAGCCCTGGCAGACCCACAGCTACGTGTGTGTGACGTGGCGGGGGGTGGGGGGGCATCTCCATCCCCTGTGCACTCAGCGAGGCCAGTGATACTCGCTCTGCCTCCCTCACTGAATCCCAAGTGAAGGCGAGACGACGGGCTGGGGAGGGCTTTGGAAAGGACCCGCATCCTTCACCCATGGGAGGCAGTGCCGCCTGTCACCCTGTTCCTAAGTCAGCGATGAGCGCTGCCAAGGCAGCCCCTGTGTTATTTCGATTTGAACTGGGTCCGGATAGGATTTTTAAAAACCGGTACAGCAAGGCGTGTGCTTAGGTTCCCTTCCTGTCCAATGGCCAGTTCATCCTCATCTTCTTCCCTCTGCATCACCACACACACAGCCTGCCCGCCTGGTCTCCGCCGGCCAGCCGCTGCCAGATCCCATTTCCTGCACACTCAGGCCTCTAGCCCCGTGTTCCCAGACCTTTTCCACTTGATGAGCAAGACTGCCGACGTGACAGTCCCCACAGCCGCCGTCCAGGGCTGGTAACTCACCTCTGAAAATCCTGCTTTTGCTGTAGGAAGCCCTGCAGCTGCCAGGAACACGCCCCACTCCCAGCTCCTCCCCCTCCCACCCCACTCACTGGCTTCCTTCAGTCTTTACCCAGATGTCACCTCCTCAGTGAAGTCTTTTCTGGATAATTTAAAATGTAACCCCTTCCCAATAATTTTGATTCTGCTTTAGTTTAACGTACTAGTTGTTTTTTGTTGGCGGTGGCAGTGTTGTTGTTTTTAAAGCAGATCCTGGCATGTTATTCAACTCAAAAGAGCCTGCCTGTTTGCTAATTATCTCAGCAAATCACACTGTGCTTGTGTCCCTCTGCTCTGTTCGCTGCCATCCCCGACTGCGCAGGCGCGGGCCTCAGTGAGTCCGGCTGACCAGCAGGAGTCGGTCGGCTCGCTCCCTGCTTCCCGTGCGGCATGGCTCTGGCCTCTGAGCAACCATAGATTTACCAGAAACAGTAGCGCAGGGGCAAAAGCAGTTTTAGGAGTCAAAGGGGTCAAATTTTAAAGTCTTTCTCTGCCGCCTAGTAGCTCTGTAATCCTGAAGAACTCGCACATCCTCTCTGAACCACATTCCCTGTAACTGGCAAATATAGGCAATCACATCTACTTTGTAAGATTGAGGTGAACACCAGGAATGATGCATATCAGGTACCTGGGATCTGGCCAGGCTCCTTAAGTGATAGCTTATAAAGCTGTGAATTACTGCGCTCACCTGACACCCCATATCTGGCATGCAGAGTCCCAGCTATGTTCGTAAGAAGACCAAGATAAGTCCCCCACTTCTCCCTTAGACACGCAAGCTTGAAGCACCCACCCCACCCGCCCAACCCACCCAGGCACCATGCTCACCTTGGTGGCGATGGCAGACACAGCTGCTGTTCTCTTCGCAGTTATGACATTTCCATCCATGACCTAGGGCGGAAGGACAGACAGCAGGCACGGAGCACCCACCCACCACGTTCCGGAGAGAGGGCACTTTGAAAGCGTCACCCGAGAAGGCGCTATTGTGCCTGGCAAAGCGAAGGCTCATTTGTTACACCTGGACCCAACTCTTCCACTTCTGAGACATGCGACTTTGAACACACATCTTAACCATCCCCTAAGCACTATTTTCCTCCCTGTGAAAACAAAGGCAAGGCGCCACCGTCCTCTGTGTCGGCCATCCATCTCCCCTGGTCCTCACCAGGCAGTACGTGTTCCTGTTTTATAGACAAGGAGCCACCGCTGAGCAGACCAGGAAGGGTCCACGGCCCACCAGTAGCTGGAAAGCCTGGGCTGGGCCCGCTTCCCTGAGAGCCGCTGTTGGCAGGCAGCATGGGTGTCAACGCCACCCGATGAGCTAGAGTCTCTTCTCAGAGGAGGAATGAACAGTTAGGTTTCCTGGGAAGTAGGAGATTCTGGGAGAAGCTAAGGACCCAGGGTAGGTTTGGGTGGACTGTGGAGAGTGTCTGATGGGGCCTCAGCTGCCTGGCATCACAGGCACCTGCGGGCAGGGCACGGGCCTACATGTGGCATGGGCATTGCTGGGTCTCACACTAACCATCCGTGTGGCCTTAGACACAGTGGCTCAAGACCTCAATGGGAACTTGGGGGGCGGGGGACGGGGGGTAACAAGAAACCCTCAGGGAGGAATGGTGGCAGAATTGAATGAGGGAAGTTTCTCCTGCTCCGTATGTGCTCAGTGCCTAGTAGGTGGCAGTTAGGAAGGTGATGGAGGGCACAGGCCCTGGACTTGCACTGAGTGCGTCTGAAGTCCCTTACTACCACCTCAGCCTAGGTAAGCGGGGCCTGTTTCCCCCCCCCCTTTATTGAATAAGATATTACAAATGTGTCCTTATCCCCCCAATGTCCCCTCATCCCCCCAATCCCGCCCTCACCCTCACCCCTGTTGTCCACATCCATCACTTATGCTGATGATATGCATGCACACAGTCCTTCGGCTGCCTGCTGTTTTATGACTCCGTTCCCTCATCTGCAAAATAAGGGCACCTCGTAGGATGGTTTTGAGTGGAGTGTTCAGAACAGGCCTGCACTTCACGGGGTGCTCTCTCTCTGCCTACATTCCCATTCAATGATAAAACAGCGCACTGGGTGCCCTTGGAAAGGCTCAGGGGCTACAGGATCCCCCTTCTCCCCCCAATACAGAGCTCTTTTAATAATCTGCAGGCACACTTTCTCGCTCAGGTGCTGCTCCGCTGTGCAGCGGAGTCACTGGTCTGGGCCGGAGGGTGGCGAGCTGACTGCTCCCCAGCCGCAGCCTGGGAGCAGCGCGGGGCTGTGCGGTCTCCAGGCGGTCCCGGCGCAGATCCCCGGTCACAGACACC